>NC_083621.1:4831988-4989488 GCF_963584025.1 Labrus mixtus | reverse complement strand
GCTTCTTCAGTGGTGTATGAATGTGTAGGAATGGGATTAATTAATTCTGATGGTCAGCAGCCTCTACCATCAGTGTGTGACCTGCGGTGTAAAAAGCACATTGAGTAGAAGACTAGAAAAGCGCAATCAATCAATCAATCAATCAATCAATCAATCAAACTTTATTTATATACCGTAAAATCCGGTGTATAAGACGCACTTTTAATACCTATTTTTTTGTCTTAAAAGTTGGCTGCGTCTTATACACCGGTGCGACCAATACACCAGTATAAAATACTGAAACACGTGCCGCCATTACCGCAGGTGCAGCAGCCCCCATCACTGTGACCTGAAGTGATTAAAACCCCATCCCCATTCATTGTGTATTGAAAGCTGAGTGCACGCTGTGCTGGGAAAGACGGCGACACAGACCAGGCTGCAGACATGCAGTCTTGGGCTGGCTGCGCGACTTCTTCCACATCTTTTCTCCCTCACGAGGTCATAATCATGCATTTACAGAAAACAGTGGTACATTGTTCCGTAAATAAACCTTGTGGAGTGCTCTTTTGATTGAAAGAGTCCTATATTAAAGTTAAAGAGTGACCAGCGGAGTCGGGCAGCGTGACTTGCAAGCTAGCAGGTCTGTGCTTCACAAGTCACAACTTTCCCTGCAGCAGGCTGAGAGCTCAACTACCGTACTGTAGCTAGTAGGAGCGCAAACTCCCGAAAGTGAAAACAGACGGAACTGAAAGAGCGACACAGCTGCACAGAAACTGCACGTTGTAGACATCGCTGAACACAATATAAATCCTCACGCAGGAAAACAGTTTAAAGTTTTTTTTCTCTCAAAGAGACCTTCAAAACAGGGTGCGTCTTATACACCGGATTTTACGGTAGAACCTTTCAGACAAATTAAATTGCAGTTCAAAGTGCTTTTCAAGAGTGCAGAAAAGTTATTGACAAAAAAGTAGTTTATAAAATCATTGAGAGACACACCAATAAGAATTAAAACATATATATAAAAATGAAGAAGAAAATACGACACATAAAAGCAATAAGATATTAAAATTAATACATAGGAGAAGAATATTTTAAATTGTAGTAAGATAAAAAAAAGACAATACAGTAACAAGCCAGACTGAATAAACGAGTTTTACGATTCTGGGCTCCTCTCAGGACCCTCGGGAAGGTTGTTCCACAGTCTCTGAGCGTAACAGCTGAAAGCAGCATCAGCAAAGGTTTTTGTCCTGCTCCGTGGAACAACTAAGAGAGAGGAACTGGAGGATCTGAGGGGCCGTACTGGTTCATAAACTAAAATCATATCTGATAGGTAGTCTGGTGCAAGGCCATGTAGTATATACAAGCTCAAGTCCATTTACCATTTCATGAGCAAACTGTGGTTATGGATTTCAAAACAGATTTTAAGTCTGAGAGTCTGACATTTGGAAATTGTACCGCTGAAAATCAAGTCTGGGACTGCGTGGAAAAGGATTCTTTTTTTCTGTGCTTACTTTACATTTGAGTATTGAAAACAGAACTGCAATGTTTTTCTTGATAGTTTGAATCACATCATTAAAGTTCAGTTTTATTCAGCATTGTTTAAATATAGATTGACTTTTATTACATTTATAATACCTTAAAAATCCTTCAGGGAAATGTTTCCTTAAAAGAGAAAAAGCTTTCAAAACATCTATTATCTAAACTCTGTCTATGTCAAAATAACTGTCTTTATAATAATGACTTCATCTCTCCGCTATGCATGAGATAATGTTAATTTAGAGAGGTTTTCAATGTGACACAGATGCTTAGTCAGACATTTGCACTGACACACACACACACACACACACACACACACACACACACACCACAGGTGGGTTAGGGAGGGTTCCTTGAGGAAAGCAAGAGGGGGAAAATTCTTCTGAATTGTGAATCTACCTGAGGACAAATTTTCCCTTCTGTTTTCGTGCATCACAGGAGGGACTCCTGATAAGACAGCCGCCCCGAGGTGATGCACCTCTCAGACCAGCCGAAGCCCCCACCCACCTTTTCCTTTACGCTGACACAGTAAGAGAGAGAGAGAGAGTGCAGACTAAAGGGGTTTTCTCTTTCACTCTCACTTCCTCCCCTCTGCCACAGTCGTAATGAGTGTGTAGAAAAACGTGTGAACAAACACTGACGGCGCAGAGAGAGTGATGCACACGGGACGAGCTGACATATGATACCTCCTGAATTTCCCAAATGTGTAATCATGCATATTGGAGAATGTATGACCATTTCTTAATGAGTAATCAGTAATATGTACATAGAAAGTTCCATTTAGCTCATATATGTGATTTGAAAACATTTTTTTTTTATATATGTGCAATGTGTGTGTGTGTGTGTGTGTGGGTGAAAACCACAGAGGACATCTAGTACAAATGTGTCTGAATGTAGGTGGTCTATTAATACACACTTAAAAAACATGAAAGTTTATTAGTTAAGATAAGCAACAGGAAGCTGAGACAATGAGGCTAAGATGTGCTTTCAGAATGTATTAAGCCCGGTTTGAATGAATGAATGTAATTATTTGGTCATTAATTAAAGAACAACAAGAGTCTTGTTAAATGGAAATAGTCCACTTACAGAAATAAAAACAAAAAAACTTGCTGAAAATGCTTTTTCATATTTTTTTCTGTCATTTTGTTGTATCAGTGTGTCTAGTTAAACTAATTTAATTTCCAGAAGTATTTAAGTTAATTTATATTTCTAAGATCATCAGTAAAAGAAAACAAAGTTCTAAACAGTAAAGTGTGTTTTATCTACCTTTTAAGATTAAGACGCTGGCCCTTTAAGGGAGGATCAGTGAAGAAGACACACAGGTGTATGTAGGCTGAGAAACGAAGCTTGAGTAAAGCTGTGGGGCATTTCTTTAATAGAAGTCGCTAAAAGTGAAGATGGACGAGTTCTGACCGGTTCATTTCAAGGGTGCAACATTTCCACTTGTCCATTTCACACATTAACACTCAAACAATCAATGACCAAAAAAAGGAATATAGGCTGAATGAAGCCCGAGGCTGATTTCTGCCTATCCTGTAAAATCCTTCTTATAAGTCAGAACATAAGCAATCCAACAAAATAAAACAAAAACAATTTGCTCGTTTGCACAGGATTAAAGTGATTTAGGGGACCTCTGGTCATTTGGGAAGTACGCCCCTAATGTCAATGTTTGACCCCGTGCAATCCCCGGGGATAAACAAAGTCGATAATTTCCTCCTATTTACTGACGTTTCTGATCAAAAATGTTGAGGTGTTGCATGATACCCGACATCTACATTCAGTACTGCACTTTATACTTCTATAAACAACCAAACAATGAGCACAATAAACACGTGAAAGGAGCAATATTCACTCTTCAACATCTGGATCTTCTGATGGATTTTTAGATGCTCCTTCTCCCAAATAGTCTCCATGCTGTGTCCCCCCCCCCCTCCCCGCCCACTACGTTCTGCCAATGAAAGGCGTCTGATCCAACCTTCACTACAGGGTCCTAAGACGCTGACTAGACTCTTCTCCTCTGTCGCCCCCCAGTGGTGGAATGAACTTCCAAACTCCATTGGATCTGCAGAGTCCCTCTGCACCTTTAAGAAAAAGCTAAAGACCCAGCTCTTTCATGAATACCTACTAACTTAATGATGATGGTCTCCATATTATTGATGATGATGATGGTAGTGACGATGGTTTCTGTTTGATAACGACGACTTATAAGATGGTTTCTATACTGATTAGAGCTCTCAAGAACTGCCCTCAATGTTGTGCTTTGCCTCTGGTCACTTCCTGTCAGCACCTGTGTGTCCAATCAGACTCAAAGCTGATCGTTTGCTCTTACTGACATTGTTCCCTTTTTTCTAGATCCTTGCTTGTGTTGTACTTACTCTCTGATGTACGTCGCTTTGGATAAAAGCGTCTGCTAAGTGAATTGTAGAATTGTAGAATTGTAGAATAAGCCGGCTGAATGCGGCCCAAACCTTCGTTTATAATGTCCAGCACAGCCTCCATTATGCTGAGAACAGAAAAAGCTGCTGAAACCATCATAAAGTAAAAAAATGGCTGAGATGCCTATTTGGACAGGATAACTATTATCAGAGGATCTGATCTGTGTGTGCTGAAATGTGGTCGGTAAATTGACTTTGGAATATTTACTTTGCAAATATTCATACGGGATTAAAAAAACACAGACGACCTCCTCAATTACTCATCTTTACCAGAGGTCAACCAGGTAATACTAATCCCGTAAGGATAGTGTACAGGTACATTCAACATTTTCACTTTTCCACATTTGTGGAGTGCAATGTTGATAAAGTTTAGAGGGAAATGAGAAATGAAGATGCAGAACACACTCAATGTCAAATTGGGCAAATCATGTCGGGAATGATGTTTAGCAAAAAAAAAAAAAAAAAAAAAAAGGATTACGAGTCAACGAGATAAAAATATCTGAAAAGGGATAACAAATGTGAACTTCATCAACTGGGTCGTTCTACATTCTTTTGAAATATTGTACACACCGAACATGTCAAACGTATAAAAGTTGTAGTAAAGGGTTGAAGATTTATTTATTTTATTTTTAGATCAATTTGACAGTTTGCGAGTCACTTTATCGTTTTTACTTTTATTTTACTGGGATTTCTCCTAAATGGTGAAATAAAGCGTTTACATCTGTCATTGAGGACATCACCATCTTGAATATCCCTCATGCGCTTGCTGTGTGTCGGCGCCTCTCCCACACAGGCATGCATGAAACTTGACAAACGTTGTCCTTATCTTTACACCAGAAAGAGAAACGTTTCTTCTTCTGATGAGTAACAGTGAGATAAAAAAAAAAAAAAAGGAAGCTTTGGCTCCAAAAGCCCCAACAGACATCAGCTTTCTTATTATCTCTATTTAAAATGGAGATGAGGATTTCCTCCTCCTTCACTTCTCCTTTTAGTTGAACATCAACACTAAAAACATGGTTTCCTGTTGTTGGGCCGAGGCGCCGTGTGTGTTTTGTGTAGGAGGCCATGATGCAGTGAATGCATTCAGGTTGTCGATACAACCACACCGACGTGCGATACTTATGACACGGTATCGCCGCGGCTCCACTGATTCAGAATGAAAATGGGAAGTGCCGTCTTCCTGTAGTTTCCTGTCGGGTTGCACTCAAACAAACTTCACGTTCACACACTGTTTGCATGTATAGGCCCCACGCACGCACGCACACACACACACACACGCACGCACGCACACAGGCGTGGCCTGACGCCACTCTCGCATCACGTAGTTGTGACTGCCAGTGGAAAAGAAAATGTCATTACTCACACACCAGTTTCTGCAGCTTTCCAGCTCTGAACCAGTGGTTTTCCTTTAGTCCTTCAGGGATATGTATAAAAAGGTAAGCGACACCACCGTCTGCATTTCCAGTAAATCTTCTGAAAAGCATCTTTTGGTTGATCTGGTTCCCTTTGCAGCTCGCTCTGACAACATGAAGCCCATTGTCTTTTTTTGCCTTTTCGCAGCCTGCTGCTTCTCTCTGGCCACCGCAAACGGGACTGGACGATCACAGGAGAGCAGAAAACTAGAAGAAGTCCTGAGACATCTGAGGGCTGTGAAAGAAAGCCTGCAGGTGGGTTTCCTCATCGTTGTGTTTTGTTCACCAGCTCTGCTCTCTGAATCTGGCCACATTGACCGTTACTGAATGTTGTTGTTTTTTTGTTTCTTGCAGCAGACCGAGCTGCTGCTGAATACTCCACCACAGAATATCCAGGTAAGAAAAATAAACTAAACTTGTATTTGATAACAGTTGACACAAGGGTCACAGCGATGCTTAATATTTGTGGTTGATTACTCATCGTTTGTAACTCTCCCACTTACTCGTGAGGCTCATGGTCGTGTGCTGGAGAAATGTGTTGATGTTTTTCATGAAGGTTTTCAAAGAATTATTGAATTTTAAATCTACTATTTAAAAGTGATTAATCCCCTCCTAAAATCAAAAACACTTTCAAATTAGACAAAAGGTTATTTACAGACTGAACAGAGGAGGAAACAGTCTGACCTTAACTTATGCAGACTTTGCTCAACCTAAGAAAATGTACCATGTTGTAGTTTACAGAGTAAATTAAAAACACTTTCTTAAACTTTGTATTTTATGTTTTAACATTTGACTCAAAATACATTTAAATGAACCAGAATTATAAAAAGCTGGAAAATGATTCTCAAAAGGTACGGAGACACTTTAAATGTAGGTCACAATATTCATCATTAACTAGCTACTTATTAGCATGCTTATTAGTCATTATTAAGCACTTATTATAGCACCATAGTCTATATATATAGACCATTAACTAAGAGTTTGCCTCCTAATTACTGCTTAGTGATAGTAAGTTAGGATGTTGTTGAACATGAATGAAGTCAGCATATTATGATCAGAATTCATGTTCAACAACATCCTAACTTACTATCAATAAGATAAGGTTTAGATTTATTGATCCTCTATTGGGGAAATGTGGTTGTTATAGCAGCTCAAATAGCACAATCAGCAAAAACATAATTATAATAATTGAGGGTAAACTCTTATGTAATGTTCTATTATTTACAGACTATGGTACTATAATAAGTGATTAATAATGAATAATAAGCAGCCAGTGTGCGACTAATTAGCACACTAATAATCAGCTAGTTTTGTGGCTTTTATTTAAAGTGGTATCAAAAGTACTGACACTTTTATAGTAAGCACAATTTGTGACAAAGAATCCTCTATGAATTAACTGATCACTAGAGTATTTGATTTTTTCATTAAAGCTACAATAAATCACTAACTTAAAATGGTTTAAGATAAGATATGATGTACTTCACTGTCCCCAAAGGGACATTAGAGAACTAAAAAGGTACAGATAGAGATCATACAAAACATGTAACTATTCCTTTGTGCACATATTGACATGTTGCAACCCCAGTGTAGAGATTTTATGCCCGTTGACTTAATGCCTGTCGATGGCCGCGGGCTCTACTGCACGCTTTGTGAATTACTCGTAAACTCAGATCACCTCCGTTTCTTGTCAGGCTCCTTGAGGTGAGTCAAGTCGAGAGCCGTCTCGCTGTCTTTTCTCACAACTTCCGTTGCACTCGCGAGTGAAAAGTGATGAGTAATCGAGTAGAGAGCAGACAAAACCACTCACACACACTTCCTCACAGCATCTTGTGTGCTCAAAAAACATCCTATTTAAAAAAAGAAGTCAGATTAGGGTTTATCTGAGTGGGCTTTAAGATGCTACTTCACTAAATGTTAAGTTAAAAATCATTACAGAGTAAGAGTTTGCTCCTGTCAAATACAAAAAGAGGATCATTATTGACTTATAATAATATAATAATAAAAATAATAATTAAAAAAGTTAGCATTAAGCCGTCTGTTCTGTAACTTTAATTTAAAGTCATACCTCCATGACATACTGTGATCTTAATCTGTGATTTGACCAAAAGATAGATCAAGTTCAAGAACATCAAACAGAAATGTGATTTGCATTTCTTCAAAAACATCCAAAAAGCACACAACAGAAAGTCATCTTTTAAAAAAGGTGGAAACTCTTGTTTGGTTTAAGTTTCAGTTTTAAGGGAAGAGAGTCGATCTGATTGGAAAGTTAACTGCAACGGTGAAGTCGTGACATGAAACCAGAGACAGCTTCTCTTGGAAATGTTTTGGTGGCAGTGATGGGAGGATTATTTCCCCTTAAGATGATACAACTTTATCATTTAAAAAAAATAAAAAATAAATCACCATTTTTAAATGCTAAAATTAGACTGGGGGTGACCAAGTAGATTTTTTGGTGGGGATTTTTGTCCACATATATTGACGCAGTTGTCATGAAGGCAGACATATATAACTCTGACATGTGGCATTTAAAATGGGTACTGCAGTCCAAATTCAAATTAGAGAGAGCTGTCTCCTAGAGTCCATGTGCACACAGGTTGCCATTTCTTGGACACTGAAGCTTCAGTGTTTATCCAGCTCTGCATCGCTCTGTAAACCTTCCTGCGTTCTAATCTCTCTTCATTTTTCAAAAGCATCTCCAGTATTGATCCTAGTTTGAGCACGTTTCTGCTCGTGGAGCTTATAAGAAACATGCAGAGGCTTTTTAGGTCGGGTACAATCACTTCTATCTGAACCACTTCTCTTGACCCGCTTCCATCGCTGCAACACCTGCTGGTTTGCCGTTTGCCAAGCGAACCTATAGGGCTGCCAAATCGGCCGTGTGGAGGCACCTTAAAACCGCCTTCCGTCTCTGGTCCAATCAAAACCAAACCATTCAGGACCAGAATCTGAACTTTTACCATGAGAATGTAAAAATCTGCATCTTAAACTTTAATAAAATAAACTGTGGCCAAAGAAGCTGGATACATGTAGAACCAACCATATGCTGCATTTTTAGCTAACAAACATTGATTTTCTTTATTTCTCTCTAAAAAAAACAGGACTGCTGCTGTCTGCCAGCCTTGCAGTGTTTTCGGGATAACCTGCCGGTGCAAAACGGTGCAGAAAAGAAGCGAGTCAGACTCTTCAAGAGCCTTAACCACCCGCTGACCGTAAGTGAACGGGGCCGGGGAGGGGAATGACGTTCAGCATGTCTGAAGTATTGTTACTTCACTATGTGGGCCCTTTACATTTTTAAAACATACCTCTGTGTTTTATCCATTTCAGGAGAGAGGTCTGAACTTTTGTGCTACAGGAAATAATCTGGTAAGGGAGCTGTTTTTTCTTTATTCATGAGCTACAGTTTTAACTCCGAGTCGATGGTTTTTAAGTTAATTTGTTTTCATTTCTTTCCCCCTCAGGCCAGCTGCCAAGCCTGCGCCTCACATCCCAAACAAAATGCAACGATATTCTTCAACAGACTGGAGACTCTTATCCAAAGTGTAAGATTTATTTTCATTGAAATACTTTTAATTACCACATTGGAAACTCTCTCATGAGGATTAATATTACCGTCTGCCATTACTGTACATGTGAATATAACTCTGATGATGTGAAATTCCTGTTTCGTTCTCTAGGCCTTCACCAGACTGACAAACTGAGAGGAGGCGAGGATTCACTCGAGACCAAGAATGAATGTAAAGAAGACACTATGCTGAAAATAAATTATGTTATATCTTTTTTTTTAAATATTTAACTTATTCAGTATTTATTGAGGTCATGGTGGTAATCCCACCAAAGCTATGAAAAAAAGTATGTATTTAACAAGAAAAAAATGTCTGCTTTGCTGCCATCTAGTGGACATACGTGGAGTTGTTCCCCCCTCTTTTTCACTGACGGTGAAAGTTTATTTATCTGTAGTAGTTCTCAAAGAATTGACAATATTTAATGACATGTATACTATGTATGGTGTGACCGAGGAGGGGAGTCATTTTATTGACATGATTGTAATTTTTAATACAAATAAAATGTTTCAAAGGTTTTGGTTTGTTGGCTTTGTTTTGTAAAATGTCTATAGGTATATAAGAGATTCTAACAAGCGTTCAAACACAATCACTTAATAGTTCATTTCAGTTGCACACGTTTGTAAATTATTCATAATTGAATGCTGAATTCACTTTACGTCTTTAAGTGTTTTCTTAAAGTTTACAAGTCCTTTAACTACTCTTTAGTTTGAACTTTAACTGACTCTTCAATGAGGTTAAACTGTTAATAAGGGCAGCTGACCAACAGTACGTCACTGCTTTATTTTGTATTTTATTCAAAGGGGACATATTGTGAAAAATCCACTTTTACATTGAACTGTTTCATAATCTTTCTTCCTCCCTTTAAAGGCTTTGTATGTGATTTTTTGATCCAGCAGATGTCGCCCTTGAGCACCAGCATGAAACCAAAACAACTCGCGCTGCATTGTTGTGTTAGCATGCTAATGCTAGCGATCTTTATTATGCTCGTATCTTCACACTGCATGTAAATTTACCTGAAATGAGCGTGATCTAGAAACACAGTTAAGCAGTGAGTACAGTATGTTATTCTTCTTTTCTCTAGTCCCTCAATTAAACAACTTTTATACGTGAGGGGAGGAGTCAGCCGGCCGTCCCGGCGATGTAAACAAACTGAAGATAGGACTCTGAAAACTCTGAAAACATCACAGACAGTGGGACTCGGGTGTTACACCCATTGTAGACAGTCATGACTCACAGAGTTATTTTCAGAGGAGATACTTGATTTATATTACGTTTAAGTTTGAAAAATCACATATAAAGAGTTTAAAGTTTAGAGAAAACCCTTATTGTAAAAAAACAACAAGTGGATTATTTGTTTAAACGCATGGTCTGCAATTTTCAACACTGCATTCACTTCAAACTTTTAATAATACCTCCCAGGTGCACGTCTTTATCTTCAAATAAGCACAAGTATCTAAAACTTTTTAAATCCAGTTCTATTTTGTAGGGTTATTAAGAAACACTTTGGGGACTTGGGGCTGCTTTAAGTCCCGGTGCAAACCCTGAAAATGATGCAAGTTGGGCTGGTAGCTGGGAGAGGTGCCAGGTCACTTCCCAAGTTCTGCCGATGTGCCCTTGAGCAAGGCACTGAACCCAAAACAGCTCTGGTGTAGCAGTGTGTAAGAACCCCACTCTGACATCCCTCCATTAAAGGCATACTTCACCCTTTTGCATTAATCTTTGTATCATTAGAAACCTGGTAGTATTTTTGAATGGTTGTTCATCCTGTCCTCATTTTCCCCTGCGATGGGAAATCTTTGTATTTCTAAGTCTGAAAAAGAGTTTCTGATGACGCAAAAAACGTCATTTTGCCGCCACTGACCGCTGGGGCCGCAGCAGCCGAGAAACAAAACTGGCCTCTCGGCAGCAACCGTCTCGCGGCTATATTGCTGCCCGCCGCCGGCCGCTGCCACCTCAGCCGAGACATAATGCCTGCCTGTCGGCGGCGGTGAGGACGAGGAGCCGTGTTGTAGTAAATATATCTGTAAATAGAGGACCTTAGTGGGAGTGGCCTGCGGTGCTGTGCATTCTGGGATTTGGTGTCTTTCATCCACATGAGCCAAAAAGACACTTTCTGCCTTTTCAGGAAGGCGCCAACTTCAAAATGTATTTCACATTTCTACTACATATATGACCCAATGTCAACACAGACTCATGTTTCAACGGGTGAAGGATCCCTTTAAAGCGTGTCTCTCAATAACAGAGTGTAAAAACAGAATTTCCCCTCAGGGATTAATACAGGACGTTAAATAAAATAAAAGAAATCACCAGAACTGCATCTTTTTCTGCAACACTCATATCACCATCTGTTTTGCACTACACATTTAATCCAGCAGCTCTTTAAACAAATGCCTCCAAAAACATAAATCTTGAAATCTTGTGTGTGTGTGTGTGTGTGTACATACTTTTAATTGCCCTATCTGCTACCACCAGAGGGCGCCATGCCGGAGCCATTTAGAGGCAGTGTGATGTCTAAGTGACATTTGTTCTAACAACAGTATGTTCTTTTATTTTTCAGACTCAAAGAGCTCTGATTTGTTTTGTTTTTTCTATTGTTGTCCTTTTACTGCATCTTACTTGTGTATGTTGTTTGCTCAGTAAATATTTGTCACATGAGGGGGAGAAGTTGGCTGAAGTTGGTTGAATTACGGCCAATAAAACCACAAACAAGTCTCACAATGACAGCTGGATGTTTTTTTTTTTTTTAAACAGGTGACCTCTCTACAAACATCACTGCTGTGGACTTCCCAGATGACAAAGGGGATTTCAGCAACTCAAGACAAAATATTCCAAGAGGTATTCTGACAAAGAGGCTGACCTATTCCTATAAACCCAGTCACAACCACAACAACAACAACAACAACAACAACAACAACAACAACAACAACACCAAGTGGCCAAATGTCAAGACCAAACAATGTATGCTTTAACGCTATGATGTAGGCATGCTAATCATGGAAACCTTTCACATCATGTAATCTTACTATTGATGCAGCTGGTAATGTGAATACATTTAATTTCTACTTCAAATTTTAACTTCCATTGAATGTGCGAGAATATAAAATGGCCGAATAAAGAGTTTATCAAACATTCAACGTTATCTCTGAGGAGGTGTGACACAAGAAGAGCAGCAGAGCTAAGGCAGTGTTTGTCAAAGCGGGGGTCACTAGGTGGGCTGCGGAAAGTTGTCGAGAAAAGTGAATCACTCGATCACCTTTTGAATTCTGTTATTGAGACATGCCACACACACACACACACACACACACACACACACACACACACACACACACACACACACACACACACACACACACACACACACACACACACACACACACACACACACACACACACACACACACACACACACACACACACACACACACACACACACACACACACACACACACACACACAGGATCCCGTGTTCATGCACTAATGGAGATGGAAGAGTGAGGGGCCGCACATGAAAGAGCGCCCAAGCAGTTGGGGGTTCGCTGCCTTGCTGATGGACACCTCGGCTCAGGAGGTCAACGACTTTCCAACGTTTCAATAGCAATCTTTTTACATTCTATTAATCACTGCATTTTTTTAAATCTATGTTCGGGGGCGCAGATGGCCTAGCGGTTAGGTCGCGTCCCATGTATAACTGTGGAAATTGAAATGGAAAAGAACAGAAATATTGTTGTAAGTTGTGTGTACAGAACACCAGCTTCAAATATAGACATTTTTAAAGATAAACTGGAAGAATTCATGGATATGTTAAATGAAAGAAAAACATGTATTATTTGTGGGGATTTTAATATAGATCTCCTAATTACATCTAAACACAAAGCCACATCAGATTTCCTTGATGCATTATACAGCAGAGGGCTATACCCACTGATTACCAAGCCCAGTAGGATAACATCTTCAGGTGCAACATTAATCGATAATATTTTTATAAATGTTGTGCAAAATAATGCCAGAAGTGGCTTATTAATTAATGACATGAGTGACCATTTACCAGTGTTTCCAATAAATGACTGTCAAATAAAGAGCAAGAAGAATGAAGTTCGTAACAGATATGCAAGGGTAAGAACTGATGAAGCAATACACAGACTTCAAAATGATCTTTTCAAAGAACAGTGGGAAGGTGTTTATGTAGAAGAGATAAATGCTGCCTATAATTCCTTTCTGAATGGATACTTATCACTTTACATTGTCCCATCACTCAATATAAACAAAAAGTTAGTTACATTAAAAAGCCATGGATTACAAAGGGCTTGCAAAATGCATGCAAAAAGAAAAACAAACTTTACAGGGACTTTGTTAAAGTCCGAACAAAGGATGCAGAAAGGCAATATAAGGTTTATAAAAATAAGTTGACTTTTATAATTAGACAAGCTAAAAAAGATTATTATAATAAAGTGTTACAGGAAAACAAAAATGACATCAAAAGTACAAGGAAAATTATGAACAAGGTGTTAGGAAATAATCCTGTGTCCACAAGTCCACCGAGCTATTTTAAGAACCACAATAATGAGATTTTTGAGAACATGAATGAAGTGGTTAATGAATTTAATTCATTTTTGGAAATGTTGGACCTAATCTCGCAAAGTCTATTAAACAACAAAATGATTGTCAAATGGCAGGTGGCTGGAATAGAGAAGGTCAAATATTGCAGTCTATGTTTCTTGAAGAAGTGAATGAGAGTGAGATAAGGTCTATTGTGGCAAAATCTAAAAATAAGACATCAACTGACAGTGACGGGATTGATATGATTATTGTGAAAAAGACAATCGCTTGTATAATTCAACCTCTTAGCCATATTTTCAATCTTTCTTTTAGTACAGGTATTTTTCCAGATAGAATGAAAATAGCGAAGGTAATTCCACTTTTTAAAACAGGAGACAAACACAGCTTTACTAATTACAGACCAGTGTCTGTATTATCACAATTTTCAAAGGTACTTGAGAAATTGTTTGCAGAAAAATTAGATAATTTTATTGAAAAAAATAATTTGTTAAGTGAGAGTCAGTTTGGATTCCGGAAGAACCGGTCTACAGCTTTAGCATTAATGAAAAGTAACAGAAGAAATTTCTACAGCAATAGACAGTAAAAAATATACAATTGGTGTATTCATTGATCTGAAAAAAGCGTTTGATACAATAGATCACAAGTAGCTATTTAATTAACAGACAGCAATATGTACAATTTTATGGTAGTACATCTGAGTATTTGAATATTGAATGTGGAGTCCCACAAGGCTCGGTTTTGGGGCCTAAACTCTTTAATTTGTACATTAATGACATATGTGAAGTTTCTAAGTTACTGCAGTTTGTTTTATTTGCTGACGATACAATTTTTTTTGCTCAGGACATGACTTCAAAACTGTAACAGGAAGTATTGAAAATGAAATGGTCAAATTAAAAGCATGGTTTGACGAAAATAAGTTATCCTTAAATTTGAATAAAAGTAAGTTTATGATTATTGCAAATCAAAAAAAGGATGAAAACGTTTTGTTGTCTATAGATAGAGTTAATATTGAAAGAGTGTCTGAATTTCGTTTTTTGGGTGTGATCATGGATGATAAGTTAACATGGAAATCACATATAGCTCATGTTAAAAAAAAAGTGTCCAAGAATATCTTCGTTTTAAACAAAGCAAAGTTTCTCTTGGATTGTAAGGTACTGCGGATTTTGTATTGTTCACTTATTTTGCCTTATTTTAGTTATTGTGTTGAAGTGTGGGGTAATACTTACGTCACAAACATTAATCCTTTATTTATTTTACAGAAAAGAGCGGTAAGAATCATTCATAAAGTCCACTATAGAGAGCACACCAATGCGCCGTTTTTAAGATCAGGTTTATTGAAACTGAAAGATTTAGTTGAGTTACAGACACTTGTAGTTATGTTCAGAGCAAAGAGTAAAGTATTAGCAGAAAGTTTACAAAAGATGTTTGTTTTTAGCTCAGAAGATGAAGAGCATAGAAGAAAATTTCATTTTAAGCATCAGTTTGTGAGGACAACTTTAAAACAGAAGTGTATATCTGTCATTGTGGAATTCTTTAAATAATGACTTGAAGGGCTGTGTTCAGATATTTCAGTTTAAGAAAATGTATAAGAACAAAGTTATCAGATGGTATGAAAGTGGCAGTTAGTGTGTTCTGTGTGTGTTTTCCTTCTTCTTTCTGAGGAAGTGAAGACTGAATTGTCAGATTTGTTTTATGTTGGCATGATATTCATTAATTGATTGTAATTTGGACAGAACCATCCAGACATTTATTGTTGCTTTTTGAGTAAGGGGGCAGGCAAAACAAGAATTATTCTTCTCCCTGCTCCTTTCCGTACATGGGATAAAGTGTGAATTGTTTTTTTTTTTTTCTTTGTCCTTTTCTGTTGTGTGTTTTGACATGTACGGAACAAATCAATCAATCAATCAATAAATGTACAGAGACTATAATCCTCCAAGTGGTCGGCCCATGTTAAAGTCTGACCTGTGTCCAACTCTGTCCACTGTCCTATCAAAGAAAGGCAAAAATGTAGCTAATCTTTCAATTAAAATAAATAAAAACACACCGCTCCAGCCAATCAGAAACAAGCGGATGCTACGAGTGGCACTGATGTATCAGAAAGTTGCTGTCTCGCTGAGAAGTAGCTACCTGCGTCTGGAAATGGAAACGTAATTCAAAACAAAACAAAGACCAGACTGAACATGACCCCGCGACTCAGACTAACTGAATAAATAACGAGAGAATATTTCTCTAAATATGTTTACTGTTGATTATTGTTAAGACACTCATTTGTTCCTGCTGCCATCACCTTTCTAAACTACTAACTGTGTTGCCTCTGCTTCCATCTGTCTCTTAACTATTGTATTTATTTATCGTCCATTCTATGTTGTTTGCTGATTGCAGGGATAATAAAGACAACCTTGAACCTTTAAGTGACTGATTAAAATGAACATGTTAATAAAAAATAAGACAATCAGTTTTGCATGAGAGGGGTCAATGACGGAGGCTGATGATATACGAGGGTCCTTGGCTTGGCAAAGTTTGGGAACCCCTGAGCTTCGGTCCGTTGCAGCATCTTTAAAGGAGATATCTGAGCTGCTAAATGTTCCACCACTGTGACGTAATAAAACACACTTTAATGTTTAGTTAGTTTCAGCTGGCAAAGCTTTTAGATCCTAAACAGAGATCATTGTTTTCTAATATACAGTATATGCAGCTGTACACCTCTTCTTCATATACTTCATAGTATATGAGCTATTCTTGCATGCTGCTCCTCTTTGTTCGGACTCTGCACGGTGGCTTTGTCTTTTAAGGTTAGGTATTTGACAGAGGTCACTAGCATTTATAACAACACAACACAGCTCTGTTTTTTGTAATGCATGGTTTTGAAAAGTATCTTAATTTGAAAGATTTACAACCTAAAATGTCATAATTCTGATGATTCATAACGATGCAATACATTTAGTTAGTTAGCTATCAGAGTTCAAGATCTTAGTTTCATGCACGCTGCAGGTGTGTGCCAAAACTTAACTTCAATGTTGTTTTCTGAAAAGAAATGACAGAACAGCTGCGACCACACTGCAGTGAAAGTGATCAACTCTGACAGCTGTGTTGTGCAGATGTGCACGTGTGCACGTGTTGTTCACCTGGCTAAGATCTTAACATGAAGTTTCTGGCTTTGTGAATTCCTCTTTGTTAGTGGTAGCTGTCTAGACGAGGGGTTTTCCACAGTGGCCGTCACAAAACATGTCATACCTTTCAAATTAAAAACAAAAACAGGTGTGCAGAATTAAGAATTTCAGAAGTCTCACATTTCATCAATCATTAAATTAATCTACTTTCATTTTCCTACACATGCACAGCAAATCTTTATCTTTGAGAATATAAAAATCAGGTGAAGTGAAAAAAAAACTGTTGGATATAGAAGTGTTCATGTCGATTGAGAAATGGAATGCAAGACAGAGCGCTACCGCAGGTCGTTCATCCCATCTGCAGTCAGACTGTTTAATCAGACTCTTTAACAGCATCACCACCTCATGCTACACACTGTTTGTGTTTTTTTTAAGAACAAAACCCTTTCTTGTGTAGTTACTGTGTAATTTTACATTATTGTATTTTTTTATTTAACTGATGTAAATATGTTTGATTTGATTTTAACTTCTATTTTTATTTTTAATAATTATATTCCCGTCCCCTGTTTTCTGGAGCTGCTGTAATGCACACATTTCCCCCACGGGGATCAATAAAGTTTATCTTTATCTTTATCTTATCTTGAATATAACTGATGGCAAAGTGAAGAAGGAAGCTCCCAGGTACCGAGAGCATGATTAGCATGCCCTGCTCTGTAGGTGTTTGTGCTGGTGGCAAACGTGAGTGATGTTTTTTTTTTTTTTAAGAGTTGTGAGATCACACCAAGAAGGAAAAGCATGTGTCGGTTTGAATGGTATCTTTTATTCCCCTTTTGGCTTATCAGCTTTTCCGGCAGTTAAAAAAAAAATCTACCTAATGGAGGCATTAATGTCGTGTGGGAGACGATGGAGTCATACAAAGACATTTCTTCAGCTTTTAAAAGAAAGTGGGAGGAGGGGCAGGAAAGAAAGGGGACTGCCAGGATGGTGAACTTTAAACTTCAGTTTTACTCATATAAACACTTTTAAGTTTTTTTTAAGTTGGAGTTTTTCAAAGAAAATTTGGTTATCAAGTTTTGATTTAATGATTCAGCCAACCAGCCGGGTTACAGGTTAACATCTTATAGTTAAATCGTGGCAGGGTCCGGGATTATTTTGTATTTTTGAAAAGATATCATAAAAAGAAACAAAACAACAGAATAGTTGGGCCGACTTCCTCTGGCCATCCGGTCACAGCACATGGCTGTTAACCGAGGGTCAGGTTCCAGGGCTTAAAGTAAAACCACACATACCGAGATCAAGACATACCTGAGACCAGGGTGCTCCGAGACCGAGACAAGGCCAAGACATTTAGGGTTCGAGACTGAGTCCAGACCAAGACCGAGGCAGGGTGAGACCGAGACAAGACCAAGACACTTAGGGATCAAGACCGAGTCAAGACCAAGACATTTAGGGATCAAGACCGAGTCAAGACCAAAACCGAGGCAGGGTGAGACCGAGACAAGACCAAGACATTTAGGGATCAAGACCGAGTCAAGACCAAGGCCGATGCAGGGTGAGACCGAGACAAGACCAAGACATTTAGGGATCGAGACTGAGACAAGACCAAGACATTTAGGGATCGAGACAGAGTCAAGACCAAGACCGAGGCAGGGTGAGACTGAGACAAGACCAAGACAAAGGCAGGGTGAGACCGAGACAAGACCAAGGCAGGGTGAGACCGAGACAAGACCAAGACCGAGGCAGGGTGAGACCGAGACAAGACCAAGACCAAGGCATGGTGAGACAAGACCAAGACCAAGGCAGGGTGAGACCGAGACAAGACCAAGACACTTAGGGATCGAGACCGAGTCCAGACCAAGACCAAGGCAGGGTGAGACAGAGACAAGACCAAGACCAAGGCAGGGTGAGACCGAGACAAGACCAAGACACTTAGGGATCGAGACCGAGTCCAGACCAAGACCAAGGCAGGGTGAGACAGAGACAAGACCAAGACCAAGGCAGGGTGAGACCGAGACAAGACCAAGGCAGGGTGAGACCGAGACAAGACCAAGACCAAGGCATGGTGAGACAAGACCAAGACCAAGGCAGGGTGAGACCGAGACAAGACCAAGACCAACGCAGGGTGAGACCGAGACAAGACCAAGGCAGGGTGAGACCGAGACAAGACCAAGGCAGGGTGAGACCGAGACAAGACCAAGACCAAGGCATGGTGAGACAAGACCAAGACCAAGGCAGGGTGAGACCGAGACAAGACCAAGACCAACGCAGGGTGAGACCGAGACAAGACCAAGACACACAGGTGCTGACAGGAAGTGACCAGAGGCAAAGCACAACATTGAGGGCAGTTCTTGAGAGCTCTAATCAGTATAGAAACCATCTTATAAGTCGTCGTTATCAAACAAAAACCATCGTCATTACCATCATCATCATCAATAATATGGAGACCATCATCATTAAGTTAGTAGGTATTCATGAAAGAGCTGGGTCTTTAGCTTTTTCTTAAAGGTGCAGAGGGACTCTGCAAATCCAATGGAGTTTGGAAGTTTTTAGTTAAAAAAAATAAAAATTAAACACACTATATATTTTTTTGGAGTTGAAGCTGATGCAACGAGTTGACGGTGCAGATTAAGAAAGGGTGTGATACGAGGCTGTGGTAGTCTGTGGTAACCAAACCGCCGCTGACATCATTACTATCACGGAAACCAGATTTTTTTCCCTTTTCTTTCTCTGACAGCTGAAGTGTGTTAAGACAAAGAACATTTAAAGTTTTGTGGACATTTTCTGATCAGTTTGTAATTCATGACATGACACCCCACACACAGCGTCATAGGAAGGGAAACACTTGTGCAGAGGCTACATATTACTCTTCTGAAGTGTGGTATTTGATCTGTGCACATAGAAAAAAAGTTGAATACATTAAAGTTAGGGATTTGACCATACACTTTAACTCCTGATGCGTATCACAACACTGGTTCATTATAAGATTTTATCACAACTTTCTCAGTGTTTTTTGGTGTCTTGAGCTCCTCAAACATAGCACTGGTTTATGTGTTTCATCATGTTTGTTGTGCTGTTTGTGTTCATTGGCCTCTTGCAATAAAATGACTGTTTTTAAATGTGCACAGCCCACTTCTGCATCCCCGCTTTGAAACAAGACAGGGGTTTCAGGCATCTCTTCTTCAGCTACTGACGCTGAACAAGAAAAGCGAAAAGCAGACGCTGGTGAATTTTTTTATTTTACTATTTTGATATATATTGTGTTTTTTTCTCACCGATTTAAATTGTCCATATTTGTATCGAGGTATCTTCACATCTCTAACAATCGTCATAATTGCATAAGGACTGATTATTACCTGACCTATGACCCAAGACTTAACATGAATCTGAATCATTAAATTAATCTACTTTCCTTTTTCCTACACATGCACAGCAAATCTTTATCTTTGAGAATATAAAAATCAGGTGAAGTAAAAAAAAAAAACTGTTGGATATAGAAGTGTTCATTTTGATTGAGAAATGGAATATAACTGATGGCAAAGTGAAGAAGGAAGCTCCCAGGTACCGAGAGCATGATTAGCATGTCCTGCTCTGTAGGTGTTTGTGCTGGTGGCAAACATGAGTGATGTTTTTTTTTTTTTTTTTTAGAGTTGTGAGATCACACCAAGAAGGAAAAGAGCATGTGTCGGTTTGAATGGTATCTTTTATTCCCCTTTTGGCTTATCAGCTTTTCCGGCAGTTAAAAAAAAAATCTACCTAATGGAGGCATTAATGTCGTGTGGGAGACGATGGAGTCATACAAAGTTTTTTTTAAGTTGGAGTTTTTCAAAGAAAATTTGGTTATCAAGTTTTGATTTAATGATTCAGCCAACCAGCCGGGTTACAGGTTAACATCTTATAGTTAAATCGTGGCAGGGTCCGGGATTATTTTGTATTTTTGAAAAGATATCATAAAAAGAAACAAAACAACAGAATAGTTGGGCCGACTTCCTCTGGCCATCCGGTCACAGCACATGGCTGTTAACCGAGGGTCAGGTTCCAGGGCTTAAAGTAAAACCACACATACCGAGATCAAGACATACCTGAGACCAGGGTGCTCCGAGACCGAGACAAGGCCAAGACATTTAGGGTTCGAGACTGAGTCCAGACCAAGACCGAGGCAGGGTGAGACCGAGACAAGACCAAGACATTTAGGGTTTGAGACTGAGTCCAGACCAAGACCAAGTTCAAGACCTGTTTAACCAAGCCTGCTCCCAGTAGATCACAAAACACACACACAACTGGACAATTCACTCTGACATTGTGCAATAATAATGTTATATTATGTTTATCAAACCACTTTGTGCAATAACATGTTACACTTTATGTGCACTGTGTGCATGTCTGTGTTACACTGAATATTACAGACTACACTTTTGTCAAATCGCTGATCTATTTTTTATTTTGTAAATCTATTTTTTAGTATCTATTTTTTGTACATTCTTCATTTGTATTTTTTATTTAAATTGTACTGTGTTCACTTTTTGTCTGCAATCTTTGCTCTTTGCTGCTGTAACACTGTAAATTTCCCCGCTGTGTGATAATAATAATAATAATAATTTATACTTTATTGATCCCGCGAGGGGAAATTTGTTTTTACACTCTGTCTAGTTAACATGCTACACAAACATAGGCTGAAATACACACACATGCACAAACAGGATCCTATGGACATGCACTAATGGAGAGGTCTCAGAGTGAGGGGGCTGCCCACGGCGGGCGCTCCTGGGCTGGTGGGGGGGGGGGGGGGGGGGTTGGGTGCCTTGCTCAAGGGCACCTCGGCAGTGCTCAGGAAGTGGACTGGCACCTCTCCAGCTACCAGACCAATTTCCGGACTTGGTCCGTGACGGGACTTGAACCGGTGACCCTCCGATTCCCAACCCAAGTCCCTACAGACTGAGCTACTGCCGCCCACAGATAAATAAAGGATTATCTTATCTTACCTTGTCTTAAGGCAGGGTGAGACCGAGACAAGACCAAGACACTTAGGGATCGAGACCGAGACAAGACCAAGACACTTAGGGATCGAGACCGAGACAAGACCAAGACCAAGGCAGGGTGAAACAGAGACAAGACCAAAACCAAGACCAAGGCAGGGTGAAACAGAGACAAGACCAAAACCAAGACCAAGGCAGGGTGAAACAGAGACAAGACCAAAACCAAGACCAAGGCAGGGTGAAACAGAGACAAGACCAAAACCAAGACCAAGGCAGGGTGAAACAGAGACAAGACCAAAACCAAGACCAAGGCAGGGTGAAACAGAGACAAGACCAAAACCAAGACCAAGGCAGGGTGAAACAGAGTCAAGACCAAAACCAAGACCAAGGCAGGGTGAAACAGAGTCAAGACCAAGACCGTGACCAAGGCAGGGTGAGACCGAGACAAGGCCAAGACCATGACCAAGGCAGGGGGAGACCGAGACAAGACCAAGACCAAGACCAAGGCAGGGACTGTAACATAAAAATCAAACTACAAACAAATTGAAGTTTTTCATTGTTTTAGAAAAAGGGCGTTTTCCTTCTAATCAAATTGATGACGTGGAATAATAGCCGATCAGTGATGGTCTTGACCGATGTTGATTTAAGATTCCGCCCAGTCCAAGAATGAGACAAGACCAAGTACAAATGGTTTCAACTCTGAGACGAGACCTTCAAAAAAGACTTTAGTTTGTCAGAGAGTGGCAGCAAACAAACTTCCTCTCGAGCTCTAGAGATTGTGGTTTTAAATATAAAAAAAAAAAACCAAAAAACCCCTGCAACACAGAGCCTCACTGAACATAAGAGCATGTAACAACAGGAAATTTGCACAGAGTTAAATTTGAATTCAACCTGACATTCTGAAAGCTGCAGAATCTTGTAATAAACAAATGTTGGTTGGTCAATGATTGTCTGAGTTTACCTATAAAATAAAAAATAAATGCATGTGTGAGAAGACCCTGCATGGTCTAATAAAAGGTTAAAAAGGTAGAGTGATTACAAAAGTGAATTTCTAGAGTGGGCATGGTTTTCTCTATGGAAAAAAGCAGAGTGCGATAAATTCCATGGAAGGAATTCCCCCAGCCGCCTCACCCACGTACAGATCCTGTCATCTTAACTATTTTTAGTGACTCTTGAGGAAATCTCAGAACTGAAACCTAACAGGTAAACCCTCCACGCTTGAGCAACGAAGAACAACTGATGACAACATCCAGTGTGACGAGGTGTAAGAAGTAGGGGTTGGGATTCCTGAGGGGGATACCCCGTTAGAGGATGGGTGTCCAAACAATTCATTTCTGCAGGGTGTGTGCATTGCATCATACTCAAGATTTGAGTATTGAAATTGTTATTTTCCTGTCTTTGCCTACCCTGTATTTATGTCACATTTTAAAACAGTTTTGTATGTTGCTGCCTTTTGAAGCACTTTTCAAACTTAAATAGGCTTAAAGAGGTTAAATAAAGGCTGTCATTCACATGATGCAAGAAATGCATGAAAAAAAAAAAAAAAAAATCTTTAAAATGAACTGTTAATGCACAGCGTATCATCCTGCATTTAATCTGTGATGCAAACTATTTGTTACTATGCATGCTTCAAATAGCTTTGTTGTTTTTGTGCTGGTGGTAAACATGAGTGATGGTTCTTTTTTTCTTTAGACCAAGAAGGAAATGCACATTGTGTCTGTCGTAAAGGGTTTTTGATTGGTATCTTTTTATCTTATTTGCCTTCCGACGTAATAAAATCCACCACAAGGAGGAGGCATTAATATAGTGTGGGAGACGGTGGCTAATGTGTCGTCATACATACAAAGACATTTCGTCTTCAGCTTTTTGCAAAAAATATATTTAAAAAAAATAAATAAGTCGGAGAAAGTGGGACGAGGGAAGGAAAGAAAGAAAGGTAACTGTAGGGGTTGTGAACTTTTTAACTTTGAGGTTCAGTCATATTAAAGGATACATCCAAAAGACCAGCCAGGTCTTACATCAGTTTACATCTTATCAGTCAAATCATGGCAGGGGTCCAGGATTCATCTGTGTTTTAAAGAATATATCCAAAAAAAAAAATAGGGAGGCCAACTTTCCTTTGCCGTGATGGTTGTTAAGTATGGGTCAGGTTCCAGGGCTTAAAGAACAAACAAAAAAAAAGCACTAAACCTGCATACTGATCTTTTTTTTTTTTTTAAAGTGTACCATCCTGCATTTTATCTGTAATGCAAAATATGTGTAACTACACTGGAGGGGCAAAATAGATCCCAAAGTAGTTTGACAGAACAAAAGTAAAAAGTTGATAACGAATGATGAAAAAAAGCCAAGTTTGTGGTCTCTCTCTCTCTCTCCTCTGCAAGAAACAGCAACAAACTTATTTGAAAAAAGGAAACCAAAGGACGGCTGTCTCAGGAAATAAAATTTAAAAAAAAGTCTCACAAAATACAGCTTTAAAAAAAACGGGACTATTTTTGTGTGTTCTTGGACGTAATTCAGTAAACATTATTACTATTACAAATTCTGTTTGTTAAAATGTTGTCTCCTGTCCAAAGGGCAATCTGTGCCCACTTTCACTTTGGGTTTTTTACCATCCAGTCAATAGGGGAAAATGTGTTGCATGATTAATAGGGAAAAAAAAAAAAAAAAAGATGTTCCAACAAGAACACACCTTTACGGGCCCACACGGTTCTTTTTTTTTTTTTGCCTTCTGAACACTATAAAAACTGCACCAGAGGTCACCACAGAGCCACAGAAACTCAGAACTATCAAACACCTGAGCAGCAAGCAGCAGTCAAGCAAAGTTGAAATATGGAGCATTGTTTCAGATTTGCCCTGTGGATGTGTCTCCTCATCGGGTATCTTCAAGCTAAACCTGTCTCCACTGAAAACAGCAGGAAGTGGGAACGCATCGACATTCCTAACCTGGGCCTCGACCTTCTACGGGAAGAGGTTAAATGTGTAAGTAATTTCAATATATGGTGTTTATGGTGTAAGCGTTACAGCGGAGGAAATGATTCATGTGAAATTAAACATTTTTGTTGTTTTTTTCTTCTTCAAGGGAACCAATGTGACCTTCATCGCTCCAAAAAACGTGAAGGTAAGAAACTAAACCACATGTTGATGCCATATTTAAGACCATACCTCTCGAGAGACTGTTCCTCCTGAGGGTTAAAATGACTAAAGTCAGTTTGAATGCTAATAGAAACGCTTTTTGTTAAATCTAACACCAACATCTTTAATCAACCCATCACATTCATGTCAACAGCAGCTTAATGTGATTCAGTATCTTAGGTTTATTATACTTTTCCCTACCCGAAACCTGATTTAATAAATGATTGTATCTAAAGTACTGAGGGTTTAAAAAAACTACAGATGTTCAGTCACATTTTTTTAACCAGAAGCTGCAGCGAGTTCAAAGAGAGCGAGCAGCGGTGGGTCAGCATCAAATCCTCATAAAAGGAGGAGGAGCTGAGGAAATGACAGCAAAGGAGGCACAGTCCAAATTAAATAACTTTTCAGTACCAAGCATGGCTGATAATTACCGTCATGATATTTCTTTTTGTAGCTTTTAGCGATGTTTGAATTTGTTTTTTTAGGGAGCCTATTATAAAATGTGGCCAGGGACATCATATGAAAATTAGCCTTTTGGCTAACTCCGCTAACCAAAATGTTTATTAATATACAATGTCCCTGTAAAATAAAAAATAAAACAAATAACCTTTTGGTATTTAAAACATGAAATGCTTAGGGACTTATGTTCTTGCCGTTGTAACTGTGATCTCTACTCTTATCGTATCAAAGTTTAAAAATCAAGTATCTCTTCAACACTATATCTTTCTACATTTCATTGGCAGCACTCGATGTTTTTGTGAGTTGTTCATTCTGAACTAATTATTAACTGTGTCATCGTTAGAAACCCTGCTACACCGCAGCGTTGGAGTGCTTCATCGTGGGGCTGGAAGAAGCCCAAGAAAACTGCACTAACGCCGCGAGAATTGGAGACACACTGGAAGAAATCAGGGACTGGTACCCTAATGACGCAGAATGCAGACTACCTGTGAGTATCAAAAGTGTTAAATTAGCTAAAAAAGGGCATTTAAATGCACGTTCCTCAGACCTTAAAACTGAACCAACCCTTTCTCTTCTCAGTCGCAGTGTGAAAACACCGGACCCCGCGAGGAGTTTGGACTCTTTTTGAACACCACGAAGGATTTTTTTACTCAGCTCAACAGCCAATGAAGTGATCCACACTGAAACCTCAGATGTTTCCTCTACTTTTAACCTTATTTATTGTTAGACACTAGACTAAAATGTGACTATTTTTTTTTATATCGCTCTCTCAGTAAGAAGTAAGAAACACTGCAAGAAGTTCTCAAATTATTTAATATTTATTTCTTGAAGCAATGGATGTAACTTGTCGGTGTGCATGTTTTCATATTTTTGCTAATAAAATGTGATCAACGGAAACTGTCATCAAAACTCATTTTTAATAATCTGGTGGTGATTTGTTTCTTCATGTCATGTCCTCCTTTGTTGAGGGTAAGTTACACAGAGGCGCCACAAGGCTGTGTCCTCTCACAGTGTATTTTATTACTCTCTGTGAGTCATCAGTCGTCGTGCATGATGCTGACTTGTTGAGCCTTTAAACATAAGAAGACTATCAGTCCCTCCATGCTAAGTGCTAATGCTAGCTCAGTAGGATGACAAATGGAGCAGCAAGACATTCAGCCAGACTCACAGATGACTGCAGTAGATCCTGAAGTATTCACTAATTCGTCAATAGACTTTGAATCATGAATCCAGACTCGTAAAACAGATTCTGAATCGAATTGAGATCTCAAGAATCCCAATCGCATCGTCAGACACCCAAAGATTCACAGCCCTTCTCCACACTTGTTTTAGTTTTGTGCTTTTTCAGTCGTGGTAAACGGATCTGTTTCTCTGATTATTTTAGAACTGAAACCTAACAGGTAAACCCTCCACGCTTGAGCAACAAAGAACAACTGATGACAACATCCAGTGTGACGAGGTGTAAGAAGTAGGGGTTGGGATTCCTGAGGGGGATACCCCGTTAGAGGATGGGTGTCCAAACAATTCATTTCTGCAGGGTGTGTGCATTGCATCATACTCAAGATTTGAGTATTGAAATTGTTATTTTCCTGTCTTTGCCTACCCTGTATTTATGTCACATTTTAAAACAGTTTTGTATGTTGCTGCCTTTTGAAGCACTTTTCAAACTTAAATAGGCTTAAAGAGGTTAAATAAAGGCTGTCATTCACATGATGCAAGAAATGCATGAAAAAAAAAAAAAAAAATCTTTAAAATGAACTGTTAATGCACAGCGTATCATCCTGCATTTAATCTGTGATGCAAACTATTTGTTACTATGCATGCTTCAAATAGCTTTGTTGTTTTTGTGCTGGTGGTAAACATGAGTGATGGTTCTTTTTTTCTTTAGACCAAGAAGGAAATGCACATTGTGTCTGTCGTAAAGGGTTTTTGATTGGTATCTTTTATCTTATTTGCCTTCCGACGTAATAAAATCCACCACAAGGAGGAGGCATTAATATAGTGTGGGAGACGGTGGCTAATGTGTCGTCATACATACAAAGACATTTCGTCTTCAGCTTTTTGCAAAAAATATATTTAAAAAAAATAAATAAGTCGGAGAAAGTGGGACGAGGGAAGGAAAGAAAGAAAGGTAACTGTAGGGGTTGTGAACTTTTTAACTTTGAGGTTCAGTCATATTAAAGGATACATCCAAAAGACCAGCCAGGTCTTACATCAGTTTACATCTTATCAGTCAAATCATGGCAGGGGTCCGGGATTCATCTGTGTTTTAAAGAATATATCCAAAAAAGAAATAGGGAGGCCAACTTTCCTTTGCCGTGATGGTTGTTAAGTATGGGTCAGGTTCCAGGGCTTAAAGAACAAACAAAAAAAAAGCACTAAACCTGCATACTGATCTTTTTTTTTTTTAAAGTGTACCATCCTGCATTTTATCTGTAATGCAAAATATGTGTAACTACACTGGAGGGGCAAAATAGATCCCAAAGTAGTTTGACAGAACAAAAGTAAAAAGTTGATAACGAATGATGAAAAAAAGCCAAGTTTGTGGTCTCTCTCTCTCTCTCTCCTCTGCAAGAAACAGCAACAAACTTATTTGAAAAAAGGAAACCAAAGGACGGCTGTCTCAGGAAATAAAATTTAAAAAAAAGTCTCACAAAATACAGCTTTAAAAAAAACGGGACTATTTTTGTGTGTTCTTGGACGTAATTCAGTAAACATTATTACTATTACAAATTCTGTTTGTTAAAATGTTGTCTCCTGTCCAAAGGGCAATCTGTGCCCACTTTTACTTTGGGTTTTTTACCATCCAGTCAATAGGGGAAAATGTGTTGCATGATTAATAGGGAAAAGAAAAAAAAAAAGATGTTCCAACAAGAACACACCTTTACGGGCCCACACGGTTCTTTTTTTTTTTTTGCCTTCTGAACACTATAAAAACTGCACCAGAGGTCACCACAGAGCCACAGAAACTCAGAACTATCAAACACCTGAGCAGCAAGCAGCAGTCAAGCAAAGTTGAAATATGGAGCATTGTTTCGGATTTGCCCTGTGGATGTGTCTCCTCATCGGGTATCTTCAAGCTAAACCTGTCTCCACTGAAAACAGCACGAAGTGGAAAGACATCAAAATTCCTAACCTGGGCCTCGGCCTTCTACGGGAAGAGGTTAAATGTGTAAAATAAATGAATTAATAGATCAATAAGTAAATCAAATTTGATTATTTCAAAGAAGTAAAAGATTAGAAATAAAATAAAATGTAAACATTTGAATCAAAACCAGAAGGAAGATTAAACACTTAAGATTAATTTAATCAATAAGTTATGTTATTAAAATGGACTGTTGGCTTAAGTTGGTAAATAAACGGGGTAGTAAGGAGAAAAGATTCAGCTAATAAATACGTTAAAAAAAATCAGTCTAATGATCAGACCGAACCGGAATGAATGAATGAATCCTCACAGCACCGGAGGAGAGGCAGACCAACAGCCAACAACAACCAAAGAGGCAGCCGTCCAGTCCTTCCTTTAGAGGAACATTCATCTCAAGTTGGGAAGCACAGGGAGGTCTTGTTCTTGGGGGGGGTCTTCTCTTTTTTTAAACAGGGTCTATGTACAGATCATGTCTAATGCTAAACAAACTGAAAACTGAAAAGACCCTCTGAGGTAATGACTTGGTGATTGTAGAGAAGGCCAAAAAAAATATGGTTTGTCAACATTTCAACAGGAACACACACACTGGCCTCACTCTGGGCCAGTATGTATGATGTCATACTCTGTAATGATGTCTTGTGTGAAGCACTTTGAATTGCCTTGAATGTGAGACATAGATAAACTTGCCTCGCCTTAACCCTTTCTTATAAACCTCATGGAAAATATTCCTTCTATAAATGTACACTTTTCATGACCTCTTCCTAAAGAAAACGCCTCCCCTCTGGAGAATCATGAACCAGCTTGAACTGCTTATTTGTTTAAATACATTCAACTCATCTAACTGTAAAGTTTGTGCTTTACAAATGAAGTGTGCAATACCATCTTTAAAGGCTTTATATGAGATTTTTTTGATCCAGCAGATGTCGCCCTTGAGCACCAGCATGAAACCGAAGCAACTCGCGCTGTATTGTTGTGTTAGCATGCTAATGCTAGCGATCTTTATTATGCTCGTATCTTCACACTGCATGTAAATTTACCTGAAATGAGCGTGATCTAGAAACACAGTTAAGCAGTGAGTACAGTATGTTATTCTTCTTTTCTCTAGTCCCTCAATTAAATAACTTTTATACACGAGGGGAGGAGTCAGCCGGCCGTCCCGGCGATGTAAACAAACTGAACATAGGACTCTGAAAACTCTGAAAACATCACAGACAGTGGGACTCGGGTGTTACACCCATTGTAGACAGTCATGACTCACTGAGTTATTTTCAGAGGATATACTTGATTTCTATTACATTGAAGTGTGAAAAATCACATATAAAGCCTTTAAAGGGGAAAAAAAAGACATTATATATTGTGAGGAATATATTCAAATACAAGTAGAAAGTGTGAGCAACAACAGGGACAGAGAAAGTAAAAAAAACACTGCACCACAAACTCAATAAAAGCCACCGAGTTTCAGAAGAGCTTGAACTTAAATACTGCCCTACAGTTAGGCCGCTTTAGGGATTTTACCAGGTCGTAGTAGCATCATAAAAAAAAATAAAAAATTCCAAGTAGTCATGCAGAGGAAAATCAATGTTGTATGCAATAGGTAATAAACAACCATCTTCAGCCCACCATCTTCAGCCCACAGGTATATAAATTCAGAACGGTTTCAGGGGCTTAGCAGACACATACAACACCTCCAATGAACAACTTCATCACACTGTCTTTAAGCCTTTAAGTATGGAGCACATTGTTAGGATTGCCTTCTGGACTCTCTCTTGTCTTCAGGCGAGCGCTCTACCCATAGTCGACTCACACATCAGCTTCATGCGGATATATGTCAAATGTGTAAGTCACTGCTGAAACTTTTTTTTTTACCTCTTTTTGCCATTTTATTTTCTACTGTTGCTAATGCAGTTCAATGTTTTTCTTTCTGTCCAAAACAGCCACCTGATTCCACTTTCTACGCTCCAAAAAACACTGAGGTAAGGGGTTCATTTTAAATACACAGTTAAGTTTTGGTGCATTCTTAAAGAGATTCAGCAACACGATGAAAATGTGATAATTTTGATGCACTTTTAACAACTCAAAAAAAGTAATATCGGGTCACCTCACCCAGCATCAAAGAAGCTCAAAATTTTAGAGTTGAGCTTTCGATAAACCACATGTGAAGGTTCTCTAGTACAGGAAATGGGCTTGCCAGGTGTCGACACCTCACACATCTGTGACTATGTGCTGACTTCTCCGTGTGCAGCCGCAAGTCTGCCTCAAAGCGTAGCGAGCAAAAAGGAGGTTTTAAAAAACGTCTCTCTCTCTCTCACACACACAAACAGGAACAATGCATTACTACAGCGCTGGACTGCGTTATGAGGGAGCTAAATGGAACAGTAAGGCAGGAGTGTGAGGACACCAACGCGGACATCGACCAGGCGATTGAATTCTTCATGGAGACCATCGAAGAGAGGACGTCAGATGGACATGTAAGTGTAACTTTGAAACCTCATTGTGTAAGATGATTAAATAGTCTAAGAAACAAAAAGTTTGACTCAGTTTCACTTCCCCGTCTTACCTGATTCTCTATAGGCGCCGACAAACTCCAGCCAATGCGCCTGCGAAAGATGGCCTCAGACTCCCTTCGGCCCGTTTCTGAATCAGGTGGAAGCCTTACTCCAGTTGCAAAATGTGTACTCGAGGTAAAAAAAAAAAAAAAAAAACGACCTCGTGCCAGAGCTTCAACATGAGGGTGAACGAAGAAACACAGCAGAAGCTACCACACGCTACAAAAAAACAACAATTGTCGACCATGTGATGAAATCTCCACCGACTGATCGAGGAAGAAGAACTTTTCAAGCGTGTAATTGGTGTGTATCGAGGACTTCATGAAACATCTACACATGCTGGATCGAGTGATTTCATGTCTATGTTTTACGGTTTTGAACACTGCTCTAAATTATTTTCATTCACAGCGATAAAGGCTGCCTATTTATTCTAAAAGTTATTTTATTTGTACTACATTGTTATTATATATCCTTGAGTGTTGTTTTATATATGTTTTACAAGAAAGTGCTGTGAAATGTATTTTAAAAGTTCTCAGGCGTTTGAGAATGTATTTGTATAAGCTCCTGGAAAGCTTCTGAATATCTATTAATATATATTGTATTTAATTTAATGGACCTCGGTTATAACTTAATAAATGTTACATGAAAGAGTTTGTCTGTCGCCTTTTAGAACATGATCAAACAAGCTTTTAGTGGAAAGTTGGAGAGAGCAACACAAGTTTGGCTTTAGCTTCTGTTTTAAATTTGTCTGCAGAATTCATCAAATATCAAATAGGTCTGGTTTTCTATGAACCTACAGAAGAAGTACAGACACTGGTGTACACTCTGTCTGGCAGCTTGATTATTCTAACCAACATTGAGTTAGATCATGTGGGAGAGGAGGAAATGTGTGGTCTGAAGGAGGATACATTTTCCTGAGTGTTTAAGGGGTTTTAATCTTTGAAACTGTCTGAAGGAAGTTTCTGTCTGTTCACTGCTCCGTCATTGGAGGAACAAACAGAGCATGTGTAAGAAGTCCCATGGCGTCAAAAGTAATCTTAAGTGTTGGCTGGTTTTAAAGCCACAGGAGCCTGAATGTGTTGGCTTTTTTAAAATTGGTTAAACATGATAATTGTCAATTTTTAGGTCTTACTATAATGCAGAAAAAGCTCGTTTTACTGTATTATTACAGAATATGAAGTCTCACCTATCTATTTTTTTAAATCTATAATGTGGTATCTATTTATTTTTTTGTACATTTTTTCCTTTTTTATTTAAATTATACTGTGTTCACTTTTTGTTTGCAATCTTTGCTCTTTGCTGCTGTAACAATGTAAATTTCCCCGTTGTGGGATAAATAAAGGATTATCTTATCTTATCTGACCTCATATTAGTTGGCTCTGACAACCAGTTAACTTTTCATCTAAGTGGTGTTTGTAGAATAAAAATAGTCTTAAAATAATGCAAATATTGACTTTCACAAAACTGTGTGTGTATGAACAGATAGCATAAGGTACCAGTAAGTGAGGGGTGAGCGATATGACCTCCAATCATGATCACAAATAATTTAACCTTTGACCTCGATTACGATTAATGAACGATTATTCGTTTTTCACCCTTATAGTTCACTGACTTGTAAACATCTCCACTGTAAATATGCTCAACTATTAAAGCTGGGATCTGTTTTCTAAAAACTGCAGGTCTGCTGAAACTCTCAGTTCTTTTAAATGGAGGTTGAAGACTCACCTGTTTACAGCTGCCTTTCATTAAACAGCTTTAATAATATTTTAAACTTTTACTCCGCACTGAACTCTTTGAACTACATTTTTACTTCAATTAATTTAATTTGAATTATTTTTATTTGAACATATTTTCAGATTTAATCATTTCAGCGATTTTTTTAATTTTCTATTTTAATGTTTCTTTTCTTTCCTCTGTCATGATGTTTTTTGATGTCTTGTGTGAAGCACTTTGAATTGCCTTGTTGTTGAAATGTGCTATATAAATAAACTTGCCTTGCCTTGCCTAGATCTTGTTTTTTTTTAAAGAGTGTTTTTGGCCTTACCACATATGATGGAGGAAGCTAGTGTGCATCCCTGTGTCACTTTCTCATAGCTTTACAGGCTTTCTGTTGAGAAGCGATCGAGCAGGGTCATGCAGTTCTCAATTCAGCTCAAGTGTCACAAGAGTGTAGTACAAAGTAACCATCTTCCTGCACAACACCTCAGCACAGGGCCCGCAAGCTTCTATCAGCTCAGGAGTCAAACATTTTCACTGTGACCACATCAAAGAGAGTTGCACATCCTGTTTATCGCTACAACTACGAGTATCACCTCAGCGGCTGATGCTAAAAAAAAAAAGAAAAGAGGTTGGGGTTCATTTTCTTTTTCTGTTTTGTCGTAACTTTCAATTCAAGATCTAGGAGGCCTAAGTGTTTCTCAATCCTGGTCCTGGGGGACACGCTGCCCTGCATGTTTCAGATGTTTTCCTCTTCCAAAACGCCTGATTCAAATAGTCGTTATCAGGCTTCTTGATGAGCTGATTATTTGATTTAGGAGTGTTGGAAGAGGGAAACATCTAAAAGATGCAGGGCAGTGGGTCCCTAGGACTTAGAAACATGAAAACATTCATGTCATCAAACTTTACATTTTAAGTGACACCATGTAAAAACAGCTACAAGCCACAGTGCAGTGTTAGTCCAACACACAAATACAAGAGAAGTGAGCATGTTATTACTCATCAAATTCACTGGATAATAATGTCTTTGGATTTGCCCTTTAAAAAAATAAAACTTTAGAATAGCTGATTGAAGGGAAGGGTTAACTGTCAGGTCTCAACAAATAGGACAAATTAAATGCTTAAAAACAAATTCTGCACTTCGGTTGTTTTTTTGTTTTAAGGGTAACTAAACCCCATATTTTCAGCTGTAGTGCTCTACCCTGGAATTTCAAAAAATGCATTTAGAATGTCAATGTATCAACTTCGAGAGGGAGGAGGGCGCGGGGGTAAACTCGCCCACTCACTCCTTTCGCGCCGTTATCAGCCGCAACATGATACAATGTTTGCCCCACACACACAAATACACACACACACTTGAGTCCCCACAGTTTGCAGAGTCGGGTGACGAGGCTTTTATAGGTTTGGTGACGTGGGGATGCACTCCTACGTAATACTGTACTCCACACAGCCGTTAGAATTTTTCAAACGGAAAAACACTATGCACATTTCTAACACAATATTTCAAATTTCAATACTTTGTACTCAAATGTCGAGATTGGGACTTGGATTGATCCATAACACTACTTAATACTCAAATACAGAGGTTTATAGTTGAAAAAAGTGGTTTTAGGGTTTAGTTACTCTTTAAGTCCTGGAGGTCTCACCAAGAACATTTTTAGCACCAGAAACGTCTTTTCCTCGATTTGATCAATATTTATGCACCACTTTGAAATTATTATTTAGTAATGTGTCCTTTTTTTGTTCATCAGGAACATTTTCACTCAGGGATGCATTCATTTGAAAACATGTAGACTTTGAGTTCTTGTGTTTCTGTTCTATTTTAGACCTGCTGAGATCCTACAGCTGAAGCTTCATACAGGCTCTGTAGCCTTTGTTGTTTTTTATGACATCATTGGACTAACTTTAGTTTTGTTTGTATATAATCAAACATAATACAGAATGTGTTCATTCTGTGACACATGATCAAAGTAAGTTTTAATGAAAGAAGAGTTTTATTCATAGAGGGGGCGGGACATCGTTGATTGACAGCCAGACAGTCACCATGGTTACTCACTCTCACCTGCCTGCTGCACACAACGTGTAACGTCGTTTAGCCTAATCCCTATAAATTCACAACAGGTGAGCTTCGGGTGGAGAAGCTTGATAAGTAACTTTTTAAAATTGAGAGAGAGCAGAAAACACCGACAGCAACATTTTAAACACCGTGGTTATATCTCCACTCACTGACTGTCTGAGCTCCTCTCTGTCTGACTCTCTGCAGACTGTTAACGTCTCTCCGGCTCGTTAAACGGTTTCTTGTGTCGCTATCTGAGATGTAAACTTAACTGTGCAAACTATGCAGATAAGTTAACTGTTGATCACGCCGTGTCGGTTTGGAAAAATATAATTTGCATATAACCGAGATGGAGTTCTTTTTGCGGACTACTCTTAAGTTTTGTTTTCGTTTTCACCGCTGCGGAGCAGACGGGGAGGGGGAGACGCGTCTGTGTCGGAGCATAAACTGCAGCATGAGAGAATAAACACATAAGCACGGTTCTGCAATCTCCCTGCTTTGGCAGATCGTCAGCAAGTTAAAATCCTTCACGATCTAAGATCGTTATATCGCCCACCACTACGTCCTGGCGATGTAAACAAACTGAAGATAGGACTCAGAAGACTCAGAAAACTCGGAAAGCATCACAGACAGTGGGACTCGGGTGTTACACCCATTGTAGACAGTCATGACTCACAAAGTTATTTTCAGAGGATATACTTGATTTCTACATTTAAGTGTGAAAAATCACATAGAAAGACTTTAAGTGACACCATGTAAAAACTGCTACAAGCCACAGTGAAGTGTTAGTCCAACACACATACCAGAGAAGAGAGCATGTTATTACTCATCAAATTCAATGGATAATAATAATGTCATTGGATTTTACAGAAAGTCAACTTTGAGGTGGATGTCTAACTGTAAAAAAAAAAAAAAACTTTAGAATAGCTGATTGAAGGAAAGGGTTAACTGTCAGGTCTCAACAAATAGGACAATTTAAATGCTTAAAAACAAATTCTGCACTTCGGTTGTTTTTTGTTTAAGTCCTTTTTAATCTGAGCAGAAAACAGAAATATACAAAAGCAAATACTTTGGGGGATTTTAGATTAATGAACTAATCATATTTTGATTTTCTGATTTGGGATTTTCAATTGAATACTGAAATGAACAATATACAGATTCTTAAAGTTTTGGCTGTTTTAAATGTCAATTACTCGTTTTTGTTTATCAACATCTTGCCGACTAACAGGCTGCACAAGAAGCTGCACTGAAAAAAACAGCATTGCATTATTATAGTTTGACATGCATAAGGCCATCACTACACTGACTTCAATATTCCCCCATTGCAACTTTAAATGTGACTCTTGCAGATTAAAAAAATTAAAGATATAACCATCAAACATCAACTCTGATGATCTGCACATCCCAAAGCAGAACCTGTCGGTTTAAGTATTGCAAATAAGACTAATCTGCATTATATGTCATTACAACATTTCTGTATTGATATTCAGTTTAACATGCACGCATGGTTTGCTGAACAGCATTGCATATTACAGCCGCACTCTGCACTGCATATGATGTAGAAGCAAAAAAAAAGGACACACATAAGTACGAAACCTGGAGCTGAAAGACTTCTCCCTTGGACACAAGTTCCCTGAATGCACGGGTAATTCCTTCTCTTATCCGAGCCAGTGTAGGAAGTAAACACAACACACAACTCCATTCACAAGACTGCTCAACGATTAAGAGAGTAAATGAACCACTGCATTGCATACACAGGAAACCAAAGCCTTTCCTGTTTGTGTATGAAGCAGATCAGCAGTTTGCAACAGCAAAGAGGGTCCGACAGGTTTAAATAAGGGGACAAACAACACAATTAAAACAATGAAAATCTAGGGATGAGAGAGAGCCACATCTCTTTAAAATGCATCAAAATTGCATTAAAATGCATTTTGATCATTTAACCACTTGTTTCTATTTCTTTTACTGCTCTTACCTTCTTATTGCTGTTATCTTTTTATTTGCTTTTAGCTCTTTTAGTTTCTTACATCTTTTTAAATCTTTGGTCCTCTTGGTCTCAGCTCGTGTTGTTGGGTTCTTGTGATGGTTCTTATGATGGTTCTTGTGTTGCCTGGGTTCTTATGGTGGTTCTTGTGATGGTCGGGTTATATATGTCTGTTGGGTATCGTGCACTTTGGGTTATTTTCTGTTGAATTGTATTTAATTATTTTGAGTATTTTGCATTTGTTATGTTCTTGCTGTTGTTTATGTTCTTCTGTGTTTGGTTTAGTTTGTTCTTGTTTGTCAAAGCACTTTGTAAACCTGTGTTTTTAAAAGGTGCTATAGAAATAAAGTTATTATTATTATTATTATTATTATTATTATTATTATTAATAAAAAAAAGATGGGAGTACCAGATATTTTCAGGCATCAAATGCTGTTATATATAAGTTTACCTTAGTAAGAAAGCCATCAGAGTTTAGAGAGCAACAACTACTTATCTAAAGTTGCACTCTGCAGGATCACCTTCAAACAGAAAGCTAAGATTTGTTTTTCTTAAGAAGCAGACGGTTGTTGAATCAGCTGGTTTTTTAAACCCTTGCTTAAGTTTGATGAGTCAAAAAGCGGATTTCTAAACCTTCTAAGGGCTGTTTGTTTTATGAATTTTGGATTATTTTCAAATAAGACAGACCAGTTCTCCAGCCGTTGAGCTTGGAGTGATTTAGTTTATTGATTTAAATTATTGCCTTGGTCGTGGATTATGAAGAATAGCATGCACTTCACAATCAAATTACTGTATAATATATCGACCAGGATGGACATGCACATGCACAAAAGAAACAAAAACAGTAACTGTGATGGGACCAAAACTCAAGTCCATGGAAGAACAGTTAGAACAAAACCAACTTGTCAAACTTTAGAGCCCACAGCAATATAAGGTGTAAGCATGATACCAAAGATATGACCACACACACTACATGGTCATCTACATCACACACTAAGTCTACACATATAGCAGAGTACTGTATATAAATAAATCTGTCAGCTGAGGGGACAAGAGAGACGTAATGGGCAACAAAACCAGTTGTGTACTTAATAAATATATATATTTTTTATAGATATTAAGAGTATTTGTATTTATCTTTTGAAAATCAGACCACACTAAAGTTCACAAACCCAAAAACCACTCTTTAAACATGAACAGGGATTGAGGTAATCCCTTAAGAAAACACAACAAACTTAAAAACAAACAAACAAGTGCCTCTCAGAAACTTTTTTTTCTCTCTCCAAAATGATTATTATTTACATGCTGAAGTTTTCACTAACCGACAGCTTGGCCAGCCAGGAACCAAAGCCCTGCTGCAACAGGTACGCTCGCAAAACGTTCTTGGCCTCCTGGTAAGGCTTGGCCATCTTCTGCAGCGACAAAACAAACAATAGAAAATAAGATGAACAACAGTGATTGCTGCGGAGAACTTCTATAAATCAAACGCACAGCAGTGTTAGTAAAAAGACAATTTGATTGTCAAATTGTGTTGGAAGGAGTTCAGAGTCAGCCTCACAATGAGAAGGAAAACAAAGTTATCTTTGAGGAAAGGACAACTGATAGCAAATAAAAAAATAAGCAAGCTTTATGATTTAAGCAGACACTAATTCACTTGTGTGTTTGAAACTTGAAACTTTAAACAAACATGCAACACAGTGTGTCCGAGCTGTAATACAAACATTATCAGAGGTGTGTGTGGGTTTGTTACCTTGGCTTCTCTGTAGGAGCCTGTGGCCAGCAGGTCCTGCCTCTGCGCCTCTTTGGCCACCAACTTGAAGCGGTGCAGCATCGCCGCTTTGCACAGGCGGCTCGCCAGCGCAGAGCCGCTCTTAAAGGGAGATCTGCGACAAAGATGGTCAAGTGTTAAGACGCAGCTTTGGTGTAATCAAAAGACAAAAAAAGCGAGCAAAACAGCATGAAATTAACAGAGAGTGGATCTTTACACAGCTGACTAAGACGTCAACTTGTCAGGGCGAGGAACACTTCTTCTGGTTGATCCTTGTATAGCTTATGGTCGGTATTAAGACGCTTTAAAAGGCTGCAATGTGTCTATTTTGAAACGACTGTAAACCAGCCACCATCCATTTACACATTTCTTATTTGTAATTTCAATTGCAGTGACCCAAGGTATTTTCTACATCGATGTGACAGATTTTTTTTTATGTAAAATAATGAGTAATTTAGTAGAAAAATCTTAATAATTTGAGAATGAGAACAGCACCAAATCAAACATACACAGACTGCTCAGGGCTCGACATTATAACTGGCCCGGATGAATGATTGACAGAGGCCAGTTGATTGCACGGGAGAAAAGTTTCAGCCACAGTGGCAGACAGCTGGAGGAGCTGGAACACACTGCAGCTAAATTTCCCCTTAAAGTTAAAGACTAGATCCTGGTAAAGATAAAAGTTCACAAAGCAGCTTAGCCCTTAAGAGAGCTCCTAAAGTAAAGATCTAAGGATGAAGAGTTTCTCACAGAGAAGAAAGAAGGAGAGATTCCAGACTAGAGACTCTTACAGTTACCAGCATGGTGAATAAACATGAGCACATAAATATAAGAAAAATACACAATATTTTTATAATTAGAGCTCAATTAATTAAATAAAAGTTGTAATTTAATCTTGCATCAGAATGGTTCAAGAGTAAATTGGTGACTGTAATTGGTGACCAGTGATCTCTGAAAACCAGTGGCCCGGAGGGCCAGTGGCAAATTTAAGAGTCATCCTTACTCCTCCACTGTTTTGCCCTCCAGGCCGTCCACCACCTCCAGCGAGCTGTCTCCCTCGCTCCAGTTGATGCCGTAGGTCAACTGGCTGCTGTGGGGGCTGTTTGTAGCCACAGAAGGCACCAGGCTGATTTGTGGCCTCATCATGCAGTAGAACATGGGCAGCTGGGGGGTGATGCCCTCCACACGCTGGTTCACTGAGATCTCCATACCGCGAATATCACTGCAGCCACTGTCACCTGTAAGATCACAGAATTTAGTGTTTTAGAAAATTGTGCATAATGTCTCTAGAAAGCGCCTCTTATCTGGTCTAATCTCTTGTTTTATCAGAGGAATTTTCATTTCACTATGATAGGATTTGGTACCACAAGTTAGACCAATCAGATTGCAGGACTCTTTTTTTCTGTCAAACAAGTTCAACAACTGTTTCTTTGTCCTTTCTCTGTTCCTGAGATGATTATAGAGAGTAAAGTGCATTAGTCAGGATTTGAGATATTCAGTTTAAACTGCCATAAAGAAGTCCCTGCCTTTCATCAAACAGACAGCAAAATTTACTTTGTTCCTGACACACACATGCAAAACAACACATTTTGGATTTCCCCCTATTTCCCCCCCTTTTTAATCATGACTTTGAACAGAGTGGAGAACAAAAGTCACATGGAAAAAAAAAACGAAAAACATCTAACGCCTTCATCTTTTTTTTGAGAAGCTGATTGGAAACTTGAGTAGGATATTTTCAAACTGCTCTGAAGGTTCTGTTGTCTGACGGTGACTTCATTGATGGGGAATTTGTCTACTTGTCTGCCCAAAATGTAAATAGCTCAACTCATCAAGCCGTCTCATTACAGCTCTGAGTCAGCATGACCTATGGGCCTATTTTTAGGGTGGATCATTTACTTTAGAAAGTGTAAACCTTCTCTGTTTGCATATCGTGATCTCACCTACTTTGAAATTCTTGGAAAGCTCGTTGCTTCTTTTGGGCCTTCCCTCTTTCACACACGAGATGTTTGAATTGGATTGCACAATTTTTTTAGCATGGACAGATCCCAAGTACTTCTGGCTGCAAGTGCCCATGAACACTGTAACTCTTTACAGCATGAAATAAAAAGCAGTGTGTTGCAGCCATCACTTAAACTTAAAAACAGGATACCAGCTCAAATAACTTTTGATTACTTACCTAATAGTTTACTACACTGTCTCACTGAACACCCCAAATAAAGAAGTATTGTAACTCCATAGACATGTTAAAGGAAATTAACTTAAAACAAAACAAACTGATAACTATTATTGATAAAGCCTGGCACTGTACGACTGAATCATTTACGACGCCCGACCAGACCTTGAGATTGACGTGCTCACACTGTACGACCCGATTGTCGGGCACGGCCGGAGAGCTCACACTGTACGAGTGAAATCAGGACGGAGCGTTGACAATTGTTAATAAAGTTTCAATTGAAAAAAACAAAGGACGACGGTTGGTGAAAGAGAAGGAAGTGGAAGTTGTTGTAGGATATAGAAAAGTTGATACAATCGTAGATATATGGATACAAGTTTCAGAAAAGTGCTGCACTGATGATCTGTACAGAAACCTAAAAAAAAAGAAAAACACCGGTTTGCGTCCTGCCGCTGGTCGCCATGACGACAGTCCTCCCTTGTCTCTCGTGATTATATTGTAGTCACACACAACTTCTGCCGGACCCTTTCATGACGTAATCATCAAAATTTTAAATTCTAAATATTAAACATGTTTGAAATAAATCGGGGCGTCCCTGACGATCGCTGGGCAGATCGGGGAAATGTTAAGATTGGATCTTTGTACCGCTCACACTACGAGATAATCTGAACAGATAATCGGGTCCGAGCCGCCTCGAGTTGGGAGAGACCCTGAGATTGTCGGGAAGGAAGAATCTGAGCTCAAATAAACCCAATTATCCTGCAGTGTGAGCCACGATTAAAAGAATTCCCTAAAATAAAAATAAAGTGTGCAGGAGGAGGGGGTGACGACGTTTACATCACCCGACCAGTGAGCGAGTGTAGTCCAAATAATGAAGAAGCTTTATTCTCTGTTTTGTGTGCTGGTATGGTCTTAAAATTGTTTGTCGATACTGAATAGGTCATGAAGGAAAAAACATTCATGGTGTCAGAAAACTCTGTGTTTTCCTCCTGTGACCCTCCTCTCATTGTGTCAGCAAATCTTGACAAAGGCGCTCCATTCGACTTGTGGACTTGCCTATGAGGATGCTTTCAACATAGACGGGCTCGATAAAGTGGCTGAGCAGGGCTCCCTGGTACCCGAGCACCTGCCACTGGGTGAGCTTGTCCGTGGCAGACATGCTGACCACCTTGGGAGCCGCTGGGTCGAAGGCCGACGAGAAAACCGAGAACACCTTTTGAAAGACAAAACAAATCGATGTGTGATTATGCAGCAGCAGCAGTCAGTCAGTAGTGAGGGAAAAGTTGCATTGTCCCGTTTACATAATGACTACCACACCTTGCCCTCCACTGACAGGTGGAGGCTGATCTCGTTGTTGACTTGCCATGCTGAAATGGAGAGCGGGTTCAGTCGCCTGAGGACAGCAGCACAGAGCAGAGAGGGAAAGCATTTTAAACTTTGCATTTTCAGATATTAGTCGAGCTCTTTTATCCAGATTTGGCCTTCGTGTGGCAGTAAATATAAGCAGCCACAGAAAGCTCAGTGCATGACGCAATAAGCAGAAGACCAAGTTTCTAATGTTGTGACTAAAGCCTGGCTCACCCTGCAGGATAATCGGCCCGATTTGAACTCCGATTCTTCCTTCCCGACAATCGCAGGGTCTCTCCCGACTCGAGTTTTGCTCGGGGCGTACATTGTGAGCACGTCAATCTCAAGGTCTGGTCGGGCGTCGTAAACGATTCAGTCGTACAGTGTGAGCTGACATGCCCCCCCGACTTTTATACAATCGGGGAAAAAAAATCGCACAGTGTGAGCCAGGGCTTAATGTCAGTTTCAAGATCTGCTTCACAAAAAAACAAACTCTTAACTAATGGAAGAAGGCGATGCTCAAACACTCACAGCTGTGAGGGGACAGCGGCACCTTTAGGCAGCTGGTTCACATAGAGGTGGAGGGTGATGCCGTTTCTAAGGCTCAGGAGGCCGCTGATGCTGCTCTGCTGGAACAACGACTTCTGTGTCAGATTGGCCGTTTTGCTGAAGAACATCAGCAGGTGCCGGTACAGAAACCTGCCAGAACAGTTATCAAGTGCACACATGTACAAGTAGTGTCAGACCTGTTAAAGAGGTTAAGACCTATCTGACAAAATTCAAACAATCTACTTTAGCTGAAGAGAATCCAGTTGAGCATGAGCTAACTTCAGAAAAGCTAAAATTCACACATTCAAATATAACATTTCCTGAAATATAAATAAACACATAGCTTTCCAAATTAAAGCCAGCAAAATGTTGGTAAACTAACCTCATAAGTGATCTCCTTGCAGTAACCACAGCATGTGAATCGTGCACTATGCGTCCGCAGGAAGAAGCACTCTCTTTGGTATTGAAGTTCCCGGTGCCGAAAGCGACCACCTCACATCCGCTGGCTACAAGGAGAGAGGCGGTGAAACAGAGGGGAAAACAGCTTATAAAAGATAAACTTTATTGATCCCCCCCATTGGGGGAAATTTATTTGTTACAACAGCTCAAAAAGAGAAGTATAATTAGCAAAAATAGCAAAAAGTTAAAAAACAAACATATTTACATTAAAGTCTTTATATGTGATTTTTCACACTTAAATATAATAGAAATCAAGTATATCCTCTGAAAATAACTCTGTGAGTCATGACTGTCTACAATGGGTGTAACACCCGAGTCCCACTGTCTGTGATGTTTTCAGAGTTTTCAGAGTCCTATCTTCACTTTGTTTACATTGCCGGGACGGCCGGCTGACTCCTCCCCTCGAGTATAAAAGTTGTTTAATTGAGGGACTAGAGAAAAGAAGAATAACATACTGTACTCACTGCTTAACTGTGTTTCTAGATCACGCTCATTTCAGGTAAATTTACATGCAGTGTGAAGATACGAGCAGAATAAAGATCGCTAGCATTAGCATGCTAACACAACAATGCAGCGCAAGTTGTTTTGGTTTCATGCTGGTGCTCAAGGGCCACATCTGCTGGATCAAAAAATCACATATGAAGCCTTTAATAATTAAATAAAGCAAGAAATTACAATAGAGATAAAATAATCCTAGGCATATACTATAAACACTTTCATTTGTGGAAAGACAAAGGACAGAAAAAAACACACACAGTGTGTAGACTTACTAAGCTGGTTGTCATTCAAATGTTAGTTCGAGACCACTGGTATTTTTTGTCTGCAGCGTGTGAGACCGAGCAGGACATTAACCGGAGAATTCACCTCGAACCAATGGGAGTGGGGAGTGACGTTTATATACTGTGACTGCTGCACGGTGCATAGTGTCTGCACGCGACCGCTACGCTCTCTGTGCATGCAACGTCTGCATTAAGTTTTCTTTTTGCCAGTATGTTGTTCTCCACTCTTTTGTTGATATTGTGATTCCATTTAACTAAACATAGCATTGATATAAAGACAAATATTGTCATGATGCTGTTGCTCTGTCCGCTACTTCAGCATCGTTCACTAAAAACTCCTACAGATCTCTCCTTGTTTGAGATTACTTACAGGTCTGAATGATGAAAGCTGCTGTGGTTCCAGCGCAGGTAGAAAACTCCGGGTGGCTGTTCATCAGTTTAGTGAGTTGATCGCGGACAGCCTGCGGGATCTGCTGGTTCACAGAGTTCTTCCTTTCTAAACAGCAACAAGGACAACCAAGAGAAAATTAGAAAACATAACCTTAATGAGAAAGATGTGAAAAATGTGTTGCACCTCCTGATGCACCGCCTAGTCCAGACTGTCCTAACAGATTAAAATTCTTACACTTGTCCTTCATCTAGACTTCAGTTTTCTGAGGTAATAAAGTAAAAAAAAGGGTCATTTTCTCACAAAACTTCCAAACAAATGACATCGACGAGCGCAGCAGTGTTCCCAAAATTGAACTATTTTCAGCTTCACAAAACAGCTGACTTTACGTTTTAGCACTCAGGACGCCGAGTGCTAAAAAACGCTGAACAACACTGTTTTATTTGTTGGAAAAAATGCTGAAAGATTGCACAGGTTTTGCATCACGATTGAGGTACTTTTAACTTGAAGACTGATCTATACAGTCTCAAGAGTAAAACGCACATCTGGACTGTCTGTAAACACTTCAGTTGTGTCACCTGAATCTGAGGCTTTCTTCTTCTTTTGTTATTAAATGAAAGTTAATAAACAACTTTCAAATGCTCTACAGCAACCGACTGGTGATAGGACCGCATCCAAACCAGGCACAAAAATAAAAATAATGGAAAAGAGATATATCATAAATGAATGTTTACCATGAGTCATCCCTACTACTGACCAAATAATGAGGTTTAATGTGTCTGGTTTTAACTATGCTGTCGTCTCACAAACACTCATACAGAAATAAAAGAATTACCGTGAACAGCCCGACAATGAAGAGAGTCAGACACAGAGGGCTCCTCTTTAACGGGCAGCGGTGGAGGGACACCTGAGGAAAAGAAAACAGCACAGAGATGCATGATGATCCAAGCCATCACACATAAGAAACCACACTCTAGTTAAGCGTTTAGGGCCTTTCAGACAGGACGCTGAGCAGAAGGGAATCGCACACGGGCAAGAAGCAACGGTGCAAGTTGCTAGGTTACCAAAACAATAGTCGGGAAAATAACTACTTTTTGGGTGCAGAGTATGGCCGTGTTCACACTTGACTTATTTTTTCAGAAAAAAAGCGCTGCTTTCGCCGCCTTTTGAACACTTATGCGTGAGTGTTCTGTAACCTTAACAACAGGATCGAGTCTGCGGTGCAACCGCGCCGGAGCACAACGCATCAATTTAGCACAGAAAAGAACAAATGGGACGGGAAGTCAGACACCGATACGACATTAAAACATCCGGTTTATTTTCAGAATAACACCCTCCGTTTTGACGGTTCAGATAAACGACAGTTTGTGTGTTTGTTTATGTGTTTATAAGGTTTTTATTGAGTGTTATACCACGAACATCGTATTATCTTGTGCTGTCGTGAGTTAATCTCTTAAATTACCGCGGAAACTCCTTTGTCTCCGTACTCCAGCTGTCCGGCTGTGCTATCCGTGCTGCAGACTGAGAACGCAGCCGGTGGGTGTTGACGGATGAGGGTGCACGGACCCGTAACAGACCGGAGCGGACACGCAATGCACACATATCTGGTGGAAGTTTGCCGTTGTTGGGCACCGGTAACTAGGGACGCAGGTTACTACTCGTCCTGATTGGTCAGCTGCCAGAAAGGCGCTTGACGTCACCCAGCGCTTTTCTGAAAAGTTGAAATAATTCAACTTGAAAAGGCGTCCGCTTTTTAAAAAGGCGTCATCCTTTTTCCTTTTTCCACAGGCTTGTATGTAAAAAAGGCGCTGGCAGTTGAAAAAAGAAGTCAAGTGTGAACACGGCCTATGTTTGTAAAAAAAATCTAACATATTATAACAGCATGTACTCTAAGATTAAAACAAGGAAACTACTCTGGTCAACTTTAAGAAATAATCAGAGTCTTGTATGGAAACAAAAGATACTTGAGTCAGCACTAGACCCTGACCTGATGCCTCAGGGAGGACAGAACTTTGACTTTCCAAGGTGGGCAGGAAGTCCTCCAGGGCGAGGACCGCCGCTTTGAGTCGAGCTTCCTTTTTGGTGATCCCCATGCCAGTCTTGTACTCGACGCCGTCGATCACCACACAAAAGGCAAAATAAAATCCTGGTAGGTTACCTGAGAAAAACAAGAGTCAAAGTCAGAGCTCTGGTTGTGGATGTGTGTTGCAGACGACACAGATCCATGATAGAAGATTGAAATAGCATAGAAAAGTTATTTCTAACAGACACAGATATATGCAGAGGATGTTTACCTGTGGTCTCCTTTATTTCCAGATGAAACTGTAAAGTCTGGGCGAGTTGATGGATCAGAGAAATAGCGTTTGTTTCCCCGTCCCTGTATCTGTCAATCAGTGTTTTGGGCGATATTTTCGACTTGTCATCAAAACCTTTGTTGGAGAAATAATGAAAAATAAAGATTTTATAATTTCTATATAACTGATAAGATGGCTATCAAAAATAGACTTCATGATGAATGACCTGCAGAAGAAACAAATAATCAGAAATCATCACAAGCCACGGTTTGGGTTTTCAGCCGAATGATTACTTGAGATGTGACATAAATGTCTGATGAGTAAAGGTGGGATTCATTCAAGCAAAATCCAATAATGCAACTCACAATTTTTTGCTTTCCATGTCACATTGTGGTTGACATCTCTGCCAGAACCGGTCGAGGTAGCCGGAGGGTCGTGTGATTTTGTCAGTCCTGAACTTGCAGGCAAATTCTTCATGAGGATGTGTGCAAGGCACGCTCCTCTAGAGCCTCGAAATGATCCACCAGCTGGGAACATCTTGAAGAGCTTTCAGGACTACAAAATAAAAACAATATCACAAAAAAAAAATATTACACCATGTTTCACTAGACTGATAAAGAGAGTACTTTATTCCTCCTTAATGGGAAATGTGTTTGTAATAGCTGCTTGATTAAAATTCAATAAATACAAAACTATTAAACTAAAAAGGTGCAGATAGAATCTCAAGGTGAGTTCATGCATAGCAGGTTGTAATATTTACACATTAGAATATTTAAAAAAAGGGCAAAAAGTGCAAATTATAGTCTGATGCTGAAGATGCTTTTGCAGCATGTCAATAGGGTTCTTCTCCATGGTGGTTCACAAGCTTTAAGCCTTAATGACATATCAACATGGATGCTGTAGAGTTAGCATGTTGCATTTTACTGCCCTGAATGGATCTACTTTTACTGAGACTTTAATACCTACATCCCAAGGAAGCTACATTTGTATTCCGCCATTTTCCCCTAATAAGTAATAAGACGTCCACTTTGTTAAGTCTGCAGGGTCATGCACCAAAATGTAACATTATTTAAGATGCAAACATCATTATTTCTCGGTTTTAATTAACATTAGCTTTCGTTTTCTGTTTTCCTGATGTTTTGAACTACAGATTTAGCTTTAGCTTTAGCTTAGTCTCCCCTAAAATGATTTTAAAACTTACCACACACGATATTCTTGCTTACTTCTCCTTCAAATTCACAGTGGGATGCTGTGGGTTCGAATTTCGATTTTTTTTTTTAAAACAAACATGTATATTAAAAACGTTACTATTTGTGTGATATTTTATTCTATTTAGTTTTAAACATGTTCGGAGCTGAGGTCTCACCTTGCACTGTCATCCGCTGATTGACGGCGTGCAGAGATCGTTTGTAAAACAAGAGTACCTACACTGTTGGAAAAAAGGTGATACTTTTTTGGGGGGCGAACTTTCGACACAATGGCATGCAGCCTAAATTATTTGGTAGTGTGTCGAGATATTACAAGATGATAGTAAACAGCGATTGATCCCAAACTTACGCTCATCAGTTGATGGATTGAGTAAACTATTTTAATTGATCTCAGTTTTCTTTTAGCACCACAGTCAGAATGAGGAGTGGTTTTGAATGAACTTGGTTGCCATAAAAATCCATGTAAAAAACTAATGATACCATTATATGCAATGGTGTTGATAGAAGTAACCTAAGTGATTTTGAAATGTGTAAAAGTCATATTTTTATTTTTTATTTTATTTTTATCAATATTGTAGTTTTTTTTGATAATTTAATCACTTGTTTCTATTTCTTTTACTGCTCTTACCTTCTTATTGCTGTTATCTTTTTATTTGCTTTTAGCTCTTTTAGTTTCTTACATCTTTTTAAATCTTTGGTCCTCTTGGTCTCAGCTCGTGTTGTTGGGTTCTTGTGTTGCCTGGGTTCTTATGATGGTTCTTATGATGGTTCTTGTGATGGTCGGGTTATATATGTCTGTTGGGTATCGTGCACTATGGGTTCTTTTCTGTTGAATTGTATTTAATTATTTTGAGTATTTTGCATTTGTTATGTTCTTGCTGTTGTTTATGTTCTTCTGTGTTTGGTTTAGTTTGTTCTTGTTTTTGCTGTTTGTCAAAGCACTTTGTAAACCTGTGTTTTTAAAAGGTGCTATATAAATAAAGTTATTATTATTATTATTATTACTATTATTATTTTTATATCAATCACCCTATGCCATGGTTCCCAAAGTAGGGGTCTACAGCAACCAAGACAGGGGTCCCGAGTGCCTTCAGAAAAAAACTAATAACAATTTTAAATCATTTAAATTTGTATATTTTACCTAATATTTTAAAAGTATGTCAAAAAAAAAGTTTAGTTTCAAATACAACCATATCATTCAGAGAACTCAAAATGACATAAAAATACTTAAAATGTAAGTTTGCACTTGAAACTAACATTGTAGGTGTCTGCTGCTCTTTACACATAAAGATGCACACAACTGTGTCTATTTATATATTTTTGTATACGTCCACTTTGTGATATTCAAGTCTCCGTATGGAAATGACTTGTATTCTGCTTCTAGACTTTCTTACAATAAATTATGATAATTGTATGGTTTAAAGGCTGTTGTATTTGTTTGTACTGTTCTTTTGTGTCACCAGTGATTAGATAGGCCTGTTAGTGTGGCTGTGCGCTATGTTATACAGTATATGCCTTAACCACCTCCAGGGACAGTGGTAGTCCCCAGTCTCGAGCGTCCTTACTTGGCCCTGTGCCATACTTCACTATCCTGTTGTGGGAATAAGCAAATTTAGAAATATTGGTGGTAAAAATTGTACATTATTTTTTTTTTATTGTGCAGGATAGCATTTTTTTTATTCCTCACCAAGCAGCTAACATGACTGCTTTCTCTTACAGTGAATGACCGATATCAGATAACACTTAGTGCTTCTTAATGTGGGCGTGTGAACCTTTCACAACTGGTCTAGATATTGACAATATGGTGTGACTATTTTATGATGTCACCGTATGTTTATTTTTAGACAAAGTGTGTGACTTCATGTTGAGCAGAGGCAGTGGAGCCCAGAGATACCATCCTTGTCTGCATTTAAAGTGCAGTAACAAAGTGTTCATAGCATTTTGTTTTAAATATGATGCTGAATCAATAGACTGTATAGACATGGATGTAGTCTCTGTTTCAGTTTCTGGGGTGATGTCGGTCGTCAACCTAGTAACAGGCAAAGAGTCAGGCCTATGAATAACGTTTAAAAATAAAATTGATGACTTGTAAAAAAAAAAAAAAAATTCAACCTCCCTACAATGCGTGCTGATAAAGAAACGGGCTATTCCGACCAAAATAATTTTCTGAATCAAGCCGTAAACATTTTTATTTCTGCTGTCAAATTGGCATTTCAATATGGGGTGTGTGTGTGACTTCTTCGTGTTTTGGAGCCAGCCTCAAGTGGACACTCGAGGAACTGCAGTTATTCGCTTTTTCTGCATTTTCATTTTTCAACGTCGGAGCTTGCCACTTGTGCTCCATGGGATCCCCCAATGCTTTGCTTTGAGTCAAACTTCATATCTACGTAAGCCTTGTTTTCAGATCACACGTATCTGAATCATGACAACATTCACAATCATGAATTGCAGCTTTGTTTCATTTCAGTCACATTGTGAAAATATTCATCAAATCTGAGTTGCAGGCAACGATTAAGTCATTTTCAATAAGGCTTTTAAAATTTACAGAAATGGCTCGAGCTTGTTTTTTACACGCAGCATGCATTTCCACCAGGGGGCGTTTTTGCTAATTGTCAGGTTTATTATAGCCTATATGTATGAATCACCTATAATGATTAATCTTCACAACATTGTAATTTACACAAAACACAGAAAGAAAACTGTAAAAATTAATCAAAAAGGCATTTCCTTTGTTCATTGAGTGTCTAAGTTGTGTAAACTTTAGTAGGTCATTGAAATGGGGCTTTGCTTCACCTCCCTCCCCCCCGGTGATCTGATGACGTGCTGTGGTATGTCAGCACACACAGGCAGCTTCCTCCTCTTCTTAGACCTACATTTGTGACGACAGAGACTCGTCTGCATCCTCACTATATATGATGAGCTCTACAAACTTCAGAGTCATTTTCTTCTTTCACTTCAGTCTCTGTGTGTGCGTGTGTCCTGCAAGTTACTGGTTTTAAAGGTTAGGAATTCCCCTTCACCTAGATTAACTTAAACAAATGGGGGCTCGTCCGGCCGTTTGGTTCCTGTCGTGCAACATCGTACATGAGTTAATTTGTTGCATGTTTGTGTTGATAAACTAGATCCAGGATTTACCCTGTGTGTTTATGACAATGTTGGCTTATATGATCTATCAGGTCTTGATGGTTCTTGTGCATCTACCTCTGGATTGTGTAGGTTGAATTTATTTGTTAAAGGTCTGCTTTATGATTACAGTGGCAGTGTTCTTTTTTCCCCATCTTTGTGAGTAGATGTTGGGTTAAGTGTCTTGGGTGCTGTGACGTTGTTTTGAAGTGATCTCCCTGGTTAGTGAGGGAGTGGGACAGCTGGGCTGATTTATTCATCCTTCCAACGGTTCACTCATTTGTAATTCATCCTTTATCATGTTAGGTAATCCTGGGCAGAGACCTGTTCTCTGTTGGGGGTCGGCATGTCAGGCCTGTTCACAGGTCTGATGTTAAGTCTTTAAAGTTGCCTCGAGCCCGGCACGCCTCAGAAGATTGTCAGGTTCAGTTAAAGTAGGCAGGTACCAGGGAGAATTGCTTTTTGATTACTGCACTCAGGAGCTTGCTTGTGCTGCTCACTTGTGGGAGATTTTGCAACTTGGGTCACATTTGATCGGTTCATGTTTCTCAACCTAATTAAGTCTGTTAAAAATGCGTAACTTGGAATTGTTGTCTGCCTAACCCGTTGTCTTGGGTAGGTTTTGTTTTTCACAAGATCTAAAGTGCTTGTTTTTTGGCACATATGGAAGGATGTGTCCACATGAAATTGTTTGTTGGCTCTTTTTGTTTTCTAGTTCTTAGAAAAGGAAGAATTTGTTTGGTGGTTGGGAAAGAAGGAGTAGCATTTGTCCCTGTTTTGATATTTTCATCGCTTGGTTTGAGTGACATCTGATGCAATTACAGTTTTGAGACGTCTGCATTTTTGTGTTTTTCAAATAATAATAAAAAAAAAATCATTTCTGATGGAAGAAATTTGGCATTGAGCGATTTTGGTTAGATTTTTTTTTTTGCATGATCAGGAAGCAGTTTCTGAGCTGGGAGCTGGAAATTTAGTCAGTGAGTGGTTACTCTGGATGTTAAGTGTTGCAACGTAAGGTCTAGCAGTTTTCGGTAAAAGGCACTACAGCTCATGTTCTTTGGATTGGTTTGACGGGGTGAGGTTTGTTTCTGTAACAGCCTTTTGGTGCTTTTGGATAGCGTGACCTTGTTTCGGGAAAGTGTCTTTAATTGGAGTTTCGTGAAGGCAAGGCATTGTGAATGCTTGTCTAGCTGCAGACTGTTTGGTTGGCCATTTGAAAGACATACTGTCTGAAAATATTTCAAGTTAAACAGAGTCCTGATGGACAGTAGGCGGAGTCAGGAAGGTTATTAGTTCAACTGGGTACACCACAGTCCATCAGGCAGATGGCCAGACCGGTAGTGGTCATCATTTTTTTTACACGATTCAATGAAATATTTTCACACAGTATGTCTTTCAAATGTCCAGCTATCTAGCCACCAAAGTGTCCACAGACACATGTGCCAACCCAAATAGGACCATGTTACAGAAACAAACCTCACCCCATCAAACCAATCCAAAGAACATGAGCTATAGCTCCTTTTACCCAAAACTGCCAGACCTTACGTTGCAACATTTAACATCCAGAGTAACCACTCACTGACTAAATTTCCAGCTCCCAGCTCAGAAACTGCTTCCCGATCATGCAAAAAAAATCTAACCAAAATCGCTCAATGCCAAATTTCTTCCATCAGAAATGTTTTTTTTTATTATTATTATTTGAAAAACACAAAAATGCAGACGTCTCAAAACTGTAATTGCATCAGATGTCACTCAAACCAAGCGATGAAAATATCAAAACAGGGACAAATGCTACTCCTTCTTTCCCAACCACCAAACAAATTCTTCCTTTTCTAAGAACTAGAAAACAAAAAGAGCCAACAAACAATTTCATGTGGACACATCCTTCCATATATGCCAAAAACAAGCACTTTAGACCTTGTGAAAAACAAAACCTACACAAGACAACGGGTTAGGCAGACAACAATTCCAAGTTACGCATTTTTAACAGACATAATTAGGTTGAGAAACATGAACCGATCAAATGTGACCCAAGTTGCAAAATCTCCCACAAGTGAGCAGCACAAGCAAGCTCCTGAGTGCAGTAATCAAAAAGCAATTCTCCCTGTTACCTGCCTACTTTAACTGAACCTGAACTGAACTTAACATCAGACCTGTAAACAGGCCTGTACATGCCTGGATTACCTCGAAAATAACAAATGAGTGAACCATTGGAAGGACGAATAAATCAGCCCAGCTGTCCCACTCCCTCACTAACCAGGGAGATCACTTCAAAACAACGTCACAGCACCCAAGACACTTAACCCAACATCTACTCACAAAGATGGGAAAAAGAACACTGCCACTGTAATCATAAAGCAGACCTTTAACAAACAAATTCAACCTACACAATCCAGAGGTAGATGCACAAGAACCATCAAGAACTGATAGATCATATAAGCCAACATTGTCATAAACACACAGGGTAAATCCTGGATCTAGTTTATCAACACAAACATGCAACAAATTAACTCATGTACGATGTTGCACGACAGGAACCAAACGGCCGGACGAGCCCCCATTTGTCAAGAACTGGCTCGAAGTAAGTGACAAAGGAAGGGTATCACACATGAAACAAGGTTTAAAGGAAGTTAAATTATTATCAAACTAAAGTTAAAACAATCATAATTAGGTAAATCAGTCATGAATCCAATGTATGGATGAGTGTCGTGTTGTGTTGTGTTGTAGAGTGCGAACAAAAACAAACCAGTTGGTGGAGGCCTGAGAGAAAGCGAGGGGAGAAAAGTTAGACTGGAAGCCACTTAGCGGACTCAGGTGTACCCAGTTGGACTAATGGCCTTCCTGACTCCGCCTACTGTCTGCCAAACCAGGGCCCTTTCTGAATTGTCACAGTTCAGCAGTCAGTACTTTTCAGTATGGAGTTTCAGTATACTGAACTTTCGTGGTCATTCAGTGGTCATCTTTTGGGTCCACCTCAGTATACTGAACATTTCAGTATGGATACTAGCTTCCGGGTTTCATGCAGTATGGATCGGATGCGTGCTTTCAGGAAATGAATTGTATTTTACCCACAATGCTGTGCGAAATTAAACGTAAATCGTCACGTCACGTCCGCCTCCAAATCAAAACAAACGAGCGTGGATTAATTGAATCAATTTTTAATCTAGAGTTAAAGTCCCGACTGAAATCACTACTTTAAATTAACAACAGCAAATAAAACAAATATCTGCATTATTATAAAACCTTTCCCCCTCTATTTAAATAATGATTTCACTATTTCAATGCGTCTTTATTGGTTTATTTTATATTCTGTATCTTACTGTCTTTCATTTGTACTTTCCTTTATGTACTGTATGTTATTTAGTTATTTAATCTGCCTTTTACTTGATTTACATTGTGATATTGTTTTTTGTTTACCTGACTGTATATGCACATTACTCCTATTGAATAAAGCTAAACAAAAAAAAAAAAAAAAAACGGGTGAATGCGGCCGGTTCTGGAAACGTAAATGACGTCACTTCCATACTGAATGAATCAGAAGAAGTAGGAACAAATATGTGCTCTTGCTTATGTCACCTCACCTGGTTTTACTGTTTTTCTACACTCTCCACCTTTGATATTAATTGTCTCAGACAATTAAAGATAAGACAGATAAGACAGACACTGCTGATTTAAAAATATATATTTAAATGGAATTTAAACATCATAGAAAGCTGCATTTGAAGCCAGAAAAAAGGCGGTGAAATAATTGTTGCACCATTGAAACTGAGCTTATGATGTGTTTAACCACTGAGAACCCTGATGTATGTGTGCAATGCAACGTTCATATTTTTTTTTTTGGAATCAATCAGTTTATATGTAATTCTTATTCAGGGTTCAATGTCTGATCAATGCAGCAAGACGTAGTAAAGTGAAAGTAAAAGTGCCTATCCCTTTAACGAGTTTTCAACATTGTCTCTGTTAACCTTTCATTGCACTGAGCATCATACGCTGATGAGAGGCAACATGGGGGCGAGACAGAATATGTTCCTATTCCCTACTGCAGCAGCATTCTCACTATTGTAAGTTAAAGTTACACATATTGTATTGTCTGCAAAAGACTAGCCATTCAAATTCTGAGCTATAGGATAATAAGATAAATCAATCTCATAGCAAAATACAAATTGTCCAAAAGCAACTTAGCTTATAGCAGAGAGGCAAGGATCAGGACAAGTCACACTTAATCAAACACAAAGCTTGACATTTCAATTGTATTTATTCAGCATATAATTGCTGTGTTCCACACTATGCATTACACTGGAGCAGTCAGGTGTGAGGGGGTGGCAGCCGGTGGTTAGGGGCTTCAGTCGTGCTTCCTCGCAGAGAACAGTCAGAATCGAAACTCTTTTGTATGTTAGAGGGTCATTTTGAAATGCTACTGGCCTCAGTGTTTTCCAACACCCCCCCCCCCCCCCCCCACTGGGGGCAGTGATTAGCAATAATGAGAGCCTAAAAGGCAAAATGGAACAAGTAGATCACCCGTCAAGTGGAGATCACCACAGGCACAAATTTTACACCCACGCACGCTGCAGGGAGTTTAAATCGACTCCTCTAATCAGTCACACATGAAAAAGGGAAAGGACACGGTCTGAAATGACTTTGCACTCTCCGTCTTCCTGTTAATCTTCCCATAAGCAGCTATGACAAAGGAAAAAGATGAGTCATTCCACGTGAGTGTGACCTTAACAATAGCACACGACTCAATGCAGTTTTCCTGTTATTAAAGATAGTTTTTGATGTGGGCAGAAAGTCTTTGTGCATTGTGCCATAAATAAATAAAAATTAAGCCAGTAATAAGGAATAAAATATTGAATAGATATGAGCTGGAGCAGTGACTTTCTGTTTTTCTGTTTGGTTATTTCTTGCCTGACGGTCTTGGTTAATCTGTTCCCACGGTTCTAGAAATAGACACAACAAATATTCATCTTTCCACTTTGGATTGTTCAGTTATTGTGTCAGAGAAAAGGTTGTCCATTGCGGGGGTTGTTTTGTTCTGCACGGAAAAAAAACACAACTGTGTATCGGAAGTGAAAGCATCCGCTCTGGAAATATTTGCCGTTAGTAACAACTTGCTGCAACCTGTCACCAGTTTGGAAAATATTTAGCCCCATGAGAAAACGATTGAAGAGAGTGCAAGGAAGTACCCACATTGAGTGACATTTTCACGTCCTCGCTCACCTGAATCAAAGTCTGCTGTATCTTGATGATCTTTATTTATTTTCATGAATAATATGTCTCATGATAGCAAAGTGCAATATTGAAACAAACAGTGCAATAATCTTGATAATGTGTGTATATATTCCATCTGACTCTTATTCCTGTAAATATTTATTGTACCTATTATTGATATCTTACTTATATTCCTATTCTATTTGATTAATGTTTTTATTTCTATATTTCTACTGCTATATTGTTTATTTTGCAGCAACTGTAACGATCGAATTTCCCTCTGGGATTAATATAGTATTTCTGATTCTGATTCTGATTAGTAGACATGCTGTGATTGCTTGGTGGGATTGATTGCCCCAGAAAAAGGATGGGGGTGATAATCGGGGCGGCTGTGGCTCAGTTGGTAGAGTCGGTCGGAAGGTCGAGGGGATCGATCCCCAACTCCTGCAGCAACATGTCCGATGTGTCCTCGGGCAAGACACTTAACCCCAAGTTGCTCCTGCAGCTTCGTCAGCAAATGAATGTGTATGAATGAATGAATGGGATTAGTTACTTCTGATGGTCTCACATAGCAACCACTACCATCAGTGTGTGAATGTGTAGGTGTGACCTGCGGTGTAAAAGTGCTTTGAGTAGTCAGAAGACTAGAAAAGCGCTATATTAGCGCTTTATCATATAAAAGAACAGCGCTAAGTGAAATAAACAGATCCTCCATTCACAAGCCGTAAGTCTCTGTCTGACTGTTTAAGAGCTCTTGCTAGCAGACAAGCTAATGGCACATGTATGAAGGGGGGTGTAGTGTCAATCTAACTGGAGGGAATTTTAAGTCAATTCCAACTCATGGTGGGTAAAAAAAGGGAATGTCCGCCGTTAATTATGTTTGCAGTATTTATTTATCAACAATCTTAAAAGCACCAATAGGCCTATACTGCATCAGACGAAACCAGCTCATAAACATAGAGAAAGTCTAAACGCGCCGGACGACATCTTCACACACTCATGGTTGAAAAACTGTGTGGCTTCCACTAATTCCCTCTCCCCATTCACGTCTGCAGCAGGAAACGTCCACACAACCAACCGCACACACAAACCACAACGCACATGAAATTGGCGACAACAGGGGGTATGCTAGGCAGTATGTCATGTTGCTTTGAGATTCTTGAGAAAACAATAGAAGCAGACGGGTATTGTATATTTAAATCAATCTTCCATGGTCTTTAATTTCCCCAAGCCCATGGTTAAAAAAAATAAAAATCCTAGCAGAAGTCTAATATTGAACACACACTTGATGCAATTCAAGCTATAAGAAAATCTGCATGACTTATTGATTCAGTAGTAGCATGCTTATTTTGATGTCTATTGCTGATAGTTGAACTGCAGCTTGTAATCACATGTGTGGTACTTCACTTTTAATACAGCAGAGGGCAGCACAAGGAAAGAGATGAAAGTTAAGATGGAGCCCAGACTGAAGGTGGAACTCTTTTCTCCAGGTGTAAAGTCGTTTTCTGTTTGGAACACTTGTGAGTTCTAAGGATAACAAGATGTCTGAGTGTTGGAGGGAAGTAATTTACCCCTGCTCCCCCTTACCTTTGGATTATTATTGTAAATCTTAACAGAGATACATTTAGTTTAAAGTTTGAAGTTCGGTAAACATTTTTGGGGTTATAATTTTGGATCAAAAGTTTCTCTAAAAACATGCAGCAGTCTTTGTAAAGCAGCCTCCATTAAAAGTTATTCACAGTATTTTGTCAAAGCAAAGGGAGCTAGTTTGGGCTGCACTTTTTTTTGCTCTGCAGTGAACAATTTGGCCTCAAGAGTTTATAATTCATGATGAGCATTCAAACAATCCTGCTCTCTAGACTCTAGTGTACACACAGGCATTGTGTCTGTTGATATAGAGCGCAACACTAACCCACTTTACAGGACAAAGTGCCCCCCATACTATCAGAAACCAGAGCCTAGCGCCCCACGGCTAACGCGGCATGTTAGCTGTGACAGCGCCCCGCCATTGACAAATAACAGCAGCTCTCGTCTGTATAGCCTGCTGGTGCAGTCGCGTTTCAGCTGCAGCTCTCCGATGCGTCTCCACAGCCAAGATTGAATCTTACCCCATTCATTAGACTAAGTGGATGAGGCTCTCTAATAGGGGCTCCCTTCCCCTCAATAATTGCCGTTGATTGGCGTAAATTAGACCCTAGTTGCCAGACGAGTGATTCTCGACGACGATAATCTGATTCCCAACTCAAACTAATAGGATTTTACTCTGGCTTTGGCCTAATGTCCGTCTGCAAACTCTGGCTGTGGCCCTATGCCCCATCCAGCCGACGTCCTCTGGATCATATCTGGGGCCGCAGGCTGAGCTATACTTGCAGCGATGTATGGATGCAGCAGGGGTCGGGGGGTCGGGTCATCGCTGTCCTCGTCCCCCTTCGCTCTGCACGACATTCTTGGCATCAATTGGTCATTCATGCTGTGTCACTTACATCATCATGGGAACATGCCGGAGAAGGAGGCCGGGAGCACAGAGCGGATGTTGGATGTCTTCACTTGACACGTAGCTCCAGTTTAGGCCTGGGTACTCAACGGTGAGACCTTTGAGATGTCAGATTTTGTTTTTAACCCAGTTTGAACATCGGAAACTTTTTGCAAAAAACAGATAAAACCAAGACTCCTTCTCCAGAAGCAGTGATCTACATAATAGTAAATTATTTGGCTAAACCCTGCTTCAATGTAAAAAATAAAAATGCTAGTGTAAATTAAATTAACAGTATTATAGAAGTATAACAGTGTTATACTATAATGTTAATAATATAATGACTAAATGTTTGGAAAATAGTCCATCCATATTTCTGTTCCAAACCTACACATGGTTAAAATCTCACATTAACTGGAGAGACTTGTGAATGGTACCAATATAAGATCCCTCATTAAGAAAACTGAAAATACCAAATGTAACAATACTTTTATAGTAAGAGTATTTTGCATATATTCCAATGGATTCAATCATTTTAAACTCAAATCATGGCCTCATGTAGGGTATTCAGATGGCTGATATTGTCCTTTCACATCATACTCGGGCTGGGAAGTATAAGTGACTTTCAAATTGTTCTGTTGTTTTGTTTGAGGTTGCAAGTTACAGAATCATCATCAAACATCTTAGGTTTCAGATTGATCAGCAGTGGTGGTTCTAGACCACTTTTACTGAGAGGGCCAAACTGGGGCCAGTTGTTTTGTCAGAGGGGAGCATTAAACCCAGGTGAAAAATAGGCAAAGATGATCGCTTTAAAATAAATATATAATATGTCAAATTACAGCGCACATCATTAAATACCATGATTTATATTTGTTTCAGTAACAGAATTTAATACTAGATTGTGAGTCCGGTTGTTGAGTCAAATAGTATACTGTGTACAGTATGTGTTAGGGGGGGGGGGCTCTTCCTTTTGGAGAGGTGGCCACAGGGGGGGGACCAAGCTCAGTGTTAGAGGGGCACTGGCCCCTCTTGGCCCCTGCCTAGAACCGCCCATGTTGATCAGTAATTGAAAAGGTATTAAATATATAGGAACAATCTAGACGGAGATAAGGACATATATTTGTTCAAAGTGAAACTACATGTCTTATACCAAATTAACAGAAAACAAAAGCATCAAGTAGAGTCGGTCGTCTCTCACCAAGAAGGTCGGGGGGTTCGATCCCCAGCTCCTGCAGCCGCATGTCGATGTGTCCTTGGGCAAGACACTTAACCCCAAGTTCCTCCAGCTGCTTCATCTATAGTGTATGAATGTGTGTGAATGTGATGAGTTAATACTGATGGATAATGAACTGCTGCCTCTGAAGGCTGAAATAACAATGGAAGAAATGAAAGAAGTTTCTGTGCATGGACTGGCTCAACAGGAGTCAGGTTTAGCTGTCAGCTTGTTCATCAGTGTGACTGATGTTGGAAGGAAGGAGAGCTTAAAACCTACCTGAAGGTAACATTTCATAGGGAACAGAATACATGTATGTGAAGGGTCACTTGTGGTTTTCTGTGCCCGTCTAACAACCTTAACTTCATTAACGCCATGCAGGGACGACTCTCATTGCTTTTTTTTAATTTCATAGTTTAACTGAACATTTAGTATGCCGGCATCCCGTTTTCCTGATAATACTTTCAAGTACTGCTGTGTAAAACCATAACATTAGTGCAAACACCAAACAGTCTTGTATCTGAGCGAGCCTGGCACAAAGGTGATCGACACGGGTACACCAGGTCAGTTTGTTTTCCATGAGCACACCTGTGAAATCACACAGTTGTTGATTATCTCAGGGTCATGGGCTCTGACCTCTCCGGGGTCAGATATGTCTTATTTGGTTTAACACTGGTTTTACGATCAAATTGAGTATTTAAATCAAATGTTCATGTTAGCTAGGGATAGGTTGAAAGCTAACGTAATCTATCAAATGTTAGCTTATAGGCACTATAACACTACGTTGTCTTTCTGTTTTGGGTCCTTCCAGGTTTTTAAAATCCATTGTCTTTCATTCTCAGATCAATCAGGGAGCAATGAAATTAAAGAAGGACTCAGATTTATCGGGGTTTGAATGACTTGTAGGCTTGAAAACATTATGCCTGCATCCGAGCCTCAAACTTAAGAAGAAAATGGCTGCCATGTAAAATCGGTGGATTGCTTCCTCCTTTTCCTGAATGATTTGCTGTTGTATTAAAAAAAGAAAACACCACCCTTCTTCTTCTTTATCCATCCAATATGTCACCTGTCTATGTACCTTCATAACAACATGGATGTATTCGAGGAGCATCCTGAATGTTCCTTTGTCATCGAGTTGATAAGGGGACGGTGCTACTACTAAGGCCCGAGGACTAATGAATCTCCACTCCATTACGGCTGAATCGGACAGATTGCTCTCCCGGAGAAATGAATTGAGTTTTTTGTATTTGTGAGATCATTCTCCCTCCATTAACTGCTCTTTATCCCGTCTCTTCATCACAGGCAAATCAGGTTAGGCAGCCATGATTAGCTGGGGTGGCCTCCCTTTTTAAAAGGTAATTGGGTTTGGCGGCTCAGCTGATAGTGCCATTAGGACCAATAAAGGCTGGGCTTGGCTCATCGAGTGAAACAGATTCTTCGGCAGCAGATGGCAGACGGAGAGAGAGAGAGAGAGAGAGGGCTCTGATGCATTGACGACGAAAACAAAGTTTGTGTAACCGAAGTAGTTTGGGGGCTTCCTTGCCCCATAAAACCTCCCCCCCCCCCCCCCCCAAGCAGCTTAATATTTTTGTCTTAGAAGCTATGATGGCATCTTCACAGGAGAAAATTACAGCTTCTAATATGCCGAACACTGATTAGAAAACGACTCGGCCATTAGAGTGTTGGGTATTTGGTATTGGGGTAATTAATCATTTACACTGATATTTGATAATGGTGTACTTGAGGCTATGATGTCAACAAGAACAAGGGAGGGGCGGGACTTAACCTGCATTCATTATATGGAATAATTGGAAGAACGAGTTCCCAACTGGGTATATTCACAAGCGTCCCCTTAAATTAGAACAAAGACTCGTACAGTTAGAGAAAATATTATTTAAAAAAATTAGTAAAAATTGTGTGCAAGATTAGATCAGAATATCAGAATACAAAACACTGTCTTTGGGGTCATCCATGTTGTTGCCACACTATGAGACTTAGAGCTCATTGACACTCAAAAATAGAGTTTTCAAGCAGCAGGAGAGTCAGCGAAAAATAAAGTCCAAAAGGTGCAAAGTTGTTGGACTTGTATATGGAAACATGATATGGTGATGAACAATGGAAAATACAATACACTCAAATATTAATCAAAACAGAAAAACATGATATCAACAAAACGGCAAGAAACAAGAAAGTTTAGATAAAATAAAGGAATTGTGGAGATCATTTCAATTCTACAATTCCCTTAGCAGACGCTTTTATCCAAAGCGACGTACATCAGAGAGTAAGAACAACACAAGATCTAGAAAAAAGGGAACAATGTCAGTAAGAGCAAACGATCAGCTTTGAGTCTGATTGGACACACGGGTGCTGACAGGAAGTGACCAGAGGCAAAGCACAACATTGAGGGCAGTTCTTGAGAGCTCTAATCAGTATAGAAACCATCTTATAAGTCGTCGTTATCAAACAAAAACCATCGTCATGACCATCATCGTCATGAATAATATGGAGACCATCATCATTAAGTTAGTAGGTATTCATGAAAGAGCTGGGTCTTTAGCTTTTTCTTAAAGGTGCAGATCAATTGTTTTTTTTCAATTGAACTTTTTCCATCAATTCAAATTTTACAGATTTTTTCTTTACATGCAAACTGTAAAATAATGAATATTCAGGTATAGTCTTTGCAGAAAAAGCTGGATTAGTTCCATAGGAAATGAGACAGTATGAGGAATACCTGAATGCAGAGAAAATCAAATTAACGTTTAAGACGTCTCCAATGCTGAAGATCATTTTTTTTAAATCTACACTCTACATCCTAACCCGCTGCTACGTAAAACTGCAAATCAACGGTTGATAAAGATCCATGATGTCAACAAAGAGGGGACAGTGCGAGCAACAATCGATCCTTCCAACTGTATCGTCTCCTGTCATCTGGACTAAAGGAAAGGTGAACTTGGCAATTCCGAGAAATCCCTGCAAAGCCACAGATAACCTTACTGCATCTGGGGCTCCGTCCTATAGGAAAAGGTGCATTAGTGGTGACAGGAGGGCCGGTGGGGACTGGTGCTGATGGGAGATTTAGACGGCTGGAGGTGGGCTTGTGTGTTGTGTGGCTGGCCATTGCTGTGACTGTCTTCCTCTTATCTCTTCCAATGTGGGGGGGGTTCGGTCCCCACCGCTTTCTTATCTGCGGGTTGGACTTAGTCGCTGCCCTTTTTTTTTTGCTTCCCGGAATCGCCCAGGTTTTTTTTTTTTGTGTTGTATGAAAGGTGACTCCTTTTTATTCTGTCTTTAAACCAACAGCAAAGTTCATGTAAACAAGGCATGCTTTTTCCTATCATCCTTAAATCATTTGTTTGGATTTGATTTCAAGACATGCTGCATTCATAACTCAATCAACCGGGTCTCTGCTGACCTTATCGACCTTTGCGGATGCTTATTTTTGATTTATCAAGTCAAACGAGAGACCGGCGCCTCTTTCTTACTGCTGACTTGTTTTTCAGTTTTTCTCAGTTTTTTTCAGAGCCGGACAATCACATAACAAAACCTGTAAATATATTGGGGGAAATGGAATGATTTATTTCGCACACTCACAACACACACACACACTCACACACACACACACAAACAGTGATGTATTGCTGAAGTATAAACCAAAAGGGTTTGCGGTACTTTTTTCCACCTGAGAGCTGCACATTTCCAGCCCTCCTAAATAAAACATTGTGTCGCCAGGCGCCGGTAAGTGTCCCTCAAAGAGCATGAGGGAGGAAGGGGGCGAGGGTAAAAAAGCGTCCAGGTTAAGTTGTTTGAAAGGCCCCGGGTATTAAGAGCCATTTTACACTTAAGAAGTTGGTTTCGCTGGGTTTTCTGTTTCCCCTCTTATTGATTGATGCTCAACTATCAATGCATAATAGAAAAGCACTCAGAGCAAATGCAGGGTTATGGCCTTGGGAGGGAGTCGGCAGACGAGACTTGCAGCAACCTCCCCCCCCACACTCCAATGCCATTATTGGCCCATAAAGGATCCCTCGGGAAGGCCACGGTGTTCAGATCAGCAACACACCAAATACCCAATTAAAAAAGGCTTTAAATTCCCTCCTCTTTCCTGGGCGAAAATCAATCTGAATTCAATCTATTCGGCTAGGATTCCGACAGAGCAGGTAATTGCCCATAATCGGTCAGCTAGGTGACAACAGCTTAAAGGGGAGACACTAATACAATCAGGTATTTGCTTTCAACGCCCGTCCAAAGGGCCCGAGCTTCGGCTGTCGAAAAAAACAGGTAGAGTGCAGTTTATGTAGCCATCAGACAAAGGCCTATCTAAAGTTACACAAGTCTTCTATTGATGGGCGCTCGACAGCTGATAAAGAGATTCTGTAAAGTACTGCAGGGGATGATACTTCCTAAATGACCCGTCATGAAGCATGCAATAAATGCATTCAGCGATCATCTTCTAAGATGGCTTTGTCAAGGAGCTAAGAAATGAAACAGCTCACATATTCTCCCATAAAGACTTCACATTGTCAACATTTATTATTAGCATAGTTAGCACGCAGTCATGTCATGAGTTTAGTAATGAAACTGTACGCTCCTGCATACTTAATGGTAGCATTAGATAGGTAGGATACTTAATGGGGGGGGGGGGGGGGGGGGGGGGGGGGGGGGGGATATTGCTGTACATAACCCCGCCCCACCTGACGGGATGTTTTTTTTCCATCGCCTAATGCATGTGCTCTCGTGCTGCCTTTAATGTTTTGTGTGCTCGAGCAGTTCTTTGGAAAAGAGTTTGTCATCTTTTAAACTGCTGACATCCTCAGTTTGATAATTAAAACTGAGTGGGCACAACATTTTTTGATTTTGCAACTTAAGACGATTAGAATTAAGTCCTTTTGACGATTTAAAAAACGGGAAAATTATTTGGGGAAAAGATGTCCTTTTTTAAATGTACCTTTTATTGAATACACCGAACGTAGTGCTTCATGTGTGTTATTCTTCTCCATGATAAGTGTTATTTTAACTTCATACAAATATGAGCATTAGAGGGGTAAAGGATATTCCATTGTATTCCATCATGTCCATCATTGTCTTATTTTACATGGTTTTGATTCAATTCAACAAATTTTCATTAACAAAACATTGGACTTTCTGAATACTCAAAGACGATTACAAAGAACAACAACAAAAATGAAGTTGAGTTACGTTAAGTTGAGGAATGTATGAGCTGAAATTTGTATTAAAAGGAAAGTTTTTTTTAATTCAATCATGTCTTTTGTATTATTTTGCATGGTTTTGATTTGATTTTTTTATTAAGCTAAGACTTTATGGTTTACTGCTGTAATGTTTTAGCCTTTTAAAAATTGGACTGTTGTTAATTTTTTGTTCCCTTTTCCCCTCAGTTTTTTGTTGCTTTTTCAATTCAACAAACTTTATTAACAATACATTTAACTTTTGTCACGCCTTTCTGAATACTCGAAGATGATTAAAAAAGAGCAAAAACAACAAAGATGAAGTTGAGGAATGTATGAGTTGAAATTTTTATACAAAGTTTCCTGACCCCCCTCGCCCCTCGCCCCCCGACCCCCGACCCCCGACCCCCAGGCCTTTCAGACTGACATAAGAAAAAAAAAGAAAAAATTGAACCAAAATGGACGAATGAGTGAGCTGAAACCTGTTCTTGGTTTTTTAAGGGGTAGCTGTGTCCACCTTGCTTTAAGTCCAGTTTTCCTAGCTGGTAACATGATGTCCAGAGGTCAGCAGGGGTCAAAGGGTCAGCAGGCAGAAGGCTACGATTAATGGATCTCTCAATAAAAACGGGAGCTAATATTACCCCGCTCTCTCTCTCTCTCTCTCCCTCGGCCTGACTTGGCCAAAGTGGAGAGGGAATTCCTCGCTGCAGACAAGCGCAGGGCAAACAGCTTGGCTCTTGAAATTACTTTCTGTAATGGGTCCGGGGCTCTGGAAAGTGGAAGCACACTTTTAATTGACCAATCAAAAGGAAACAAAGCAGCCAATCTTCAGGCACGAAGGAGAAAGCCAATCGAATTTGTTTCATTTCCTGCCAGATCCATCGCCGTTAAGGACCGTTATACAGTACATCAGCGCAGTTGATTATGAATATATCAAATAGCCGGCTGCTTTGAGAGCTTTTGACTTTGTTGCATTAATAAGCGCAGCGAAAATCAATTCCTCCTCTTTTATAGAATAGTATTATCCCCTTGTTAGAGAATGAAAATGTGGAGCCGGATTATTAAAACCTGATTTAGTGATACGTCTGGTTTTGTATTTCATTTAGATTCTCTTTCTGAACAAAAGGAAATCAGCTTGAAGCTTCTGCAGAGTTTGATCACACAGTCATGAAGTCATTTTATTGAGATGATGTGTGATGACCTTAAAAGTCACTGGATTGTGGCATTGAGTAAATGCATGGCATTAACAAAACCCTGTTGAAGTTGTCACAGAATAACAGACAAAAGCAGAAAAAAGGCAACTTCAGCAGAAAAGTCTTGAGAGCTTGAAAGAGAGAGAGAAAAAATCCATTCATTTGAAAGCAGTCACTGGTTATTATCCGTCATCATGATCCTGCTCAGCTGCTCTCAGCTCAGTGAACATGAGTGACTGTCACTGAACATGCTGTGCACCGTTTGTCCATTAGGTGGCGTATTACGCTCTCAGTTGCTGCAGGCACGCTGAGAAAATCTTTTCTCATCTCAGCTGTGAAGACACCACTCAGCTTAAACGTCTTGTACCTGTCACAAAAAAAAGAGATACTGCTCGGTTGACACGGTTTACCCAAAAGGCCGCTGTGAGTACAGCTATTTAGAGCCTCCTCTAAAGAAGAAGTGGTATCACAATGAAAACAGTATCCAGTGTCCTAACATCAGTTTATTTCTTTCCAGGAACATACATGCAAGGATAAAAAGTAAAGGAAGTCATTGATATGTAAGCAGAATTTAAATTGCATTACTCAAAATGGACATACAGTTTAAAATAATTGCATGTGAAATGCAAAAAATGGCAAGATGCACAGAGGAGAAATACAGTAGTAATAGTTGTAGTAGTAGTAGTAGTACAGGTGTTTGAGTAGCTTCATCAGTAGAAGTGCATTCAAAGCTGATCATCTGAATGTATCTGAATTTAATTAACCTAATTTTAAAGAAAACGTGACTTTTTAATCGCTTTGTTGCTGATGACTTATGACAGATTCTGATGAATGGTTCTTTTTGTGATTCCTGTATTTATGTTCATTGTTGTTGTTGTTGTTGTTGTTGTTGTTGTTGTTGTTGTGTTATTATGTCTGAAACTCTGTTAATTGTGCTGCTGCCTGTCTTGGCCAGGACGCTCTTGTAAAAGAGACTTTTAGTCTCAATGAGACTTTTTCCTGGTTAAATAAAGGTTAACTGTCAATCTATCTATCTTGAACTTTTTTTTTTTTTTAGACATATTTTTGGGCTCTCCATGCGTCCATTCCAGAGTCAGAAATCGGGGAGACAGAGACTGGGGAACCACATGCGGGGAAAGGAGCCACAGGTATAGGATCCGAAACCCAGGCCGAGCCGCCTCGGGCATTGGGCACGCACACCAACCACCACGCCACCAGTGCCCCAAAGACTACATTATAAAACTAAAGCAGTGAAAGTTTCACCTAAAGCGAAAGCACAAAGTTTAAATTGATTAAAATGTAAAAAAAAAAAAAATGCTTAAGTAAATAAACATTACCTGATGAGTTTTCTATTTTAACATTATGGGTCATAATATATGGTCACTCATGCATTTTCAAAAAAATGTTGTGCTAAAATCTTATTTTAGGTCACTAGAAAAGTTATTAAGGGGGTTAAAAGTTAGTCATTAATAACTGTGAGATGTTGTGCAGGAGAAGTCGAAAAAATAAAACAATAACCTCAAATGTTACCTACGTTGATTAAAGGCAGGGATTAAAGTACCATCTTTCTTCTTGGGATTGTTGGAATAGAAGTGAAAGACGGGAAATAAGAAGAAGAGCAACGTACCTTAAAAATGTATACGCTGGTGTAAAAGTAAAGAGTAACTAAACCCCAAAACCACTTTTTTTCAGCTGTAAACCTTTATATATGAGTATTAAAATTAAATTAACTTTGAGAATCAGCGGGGGGAAAAAAAGAAGCTGTGCAGTTTTTGCTCTGGAGGGAAATTCCTGCGAGCATGTCCGTACCATGCTCTACATGTTCAATACACAGCCAAACTCTGAGAAGTGATTTTTATTTGACATCATACGTACATGTTCTTTAAGTGAGAAATCCACATTGCTCTCACACACAAAAATACAACCTTTAAAAATCTGTTCCGTACTCTGGAACTTTGCATTAATCTGAGAAAACAACACAAATGAGGCGTTCAGGAGTTGGTGTTTCTGCGGGGAATCGGAGCACCTTTGAATCAGCGAGTGACTCAATCTGTCGCTTTTCACGCGGCTGCGAGCAGCTTGTATTTGATTTCACAGAGAGGTGGTAAAACATGCCGGCCTTTTCCACGTCTCTGTTGTTCTGACACGCTCAGCTGAGACAGAGAAGCTCTAAAGTGTCAGCTTGAGGATGTGGGCTCTGGCAGGTCGGCTTTCACACACACAAACTTACACCTCTCAGCTTTCAGCCCACAATATGGGTGGATGTTACTGCCAGTGTCCCCTTTGCCGGCCCGGGATTAAAAAAAAGATGACGTGCAGAGCAAGTTGAAAATAACTCGATTACAGTGTGTGAGAATGCTGTTCATTTTGTTATTCGCCTTTGGGGACAGAGTATGTACTCAAAATGAGTAATTGAATTAAATCATCAGATAAATCACTTCATGTATAAACAGTAAAACCATAACTTTTGGTTGACCGGAAATGTTTGAAAAGTTTAAATTTACATGACTTGCTGTAAGCATGAAACCAACATATGACTTAAAACAACAATATGTAACTTTTCTACTTTAAAGGCTTTATATGCGATTTTTTTGATCCAGCAGATGTCGCCCTTGAGCACCAGCAAGAAACCAAAACAACTCGCGCTGCATTGTTGTGTTAGCATGCTAATGCTAGCGATCTTTATTATGCTCGTATCTTCACACTGCATGTAAATTTACCTGAAATGAGTGTGATCTAGAAACACAGTTAAGCAGTGAGTACAGTATGTTATTCTTCTTTTCTCTAGTCCCTCAATTAAACAACTTTTATACGTGAGGGGAGGAGTCAGCCGGCCGTCCGGGCGATGTAAACAAACTGAAGATAGGACTCTGAAAACTCTGAAAACATCACAGACAGTGGGACTCGGGTGTTACACCCATTGTAGACAGTCATGACTCACAGAGTTATTTTCAGAGGAGATACTTGATTTATATTATATTTAAGTGTGAAAAATCACATATAAAGCCTTTGAAATATTTGTATTAAAGTCGACCTTATAGAACAATGACCTTCAACAGGGAGGATAGTGTCTCTGATGTCCACAGCGCGGCCTGGTCACCTGTTTTTAGCACTATGTAACTCAGTTCACACAGCAGCCTTCAGCCGTCTCTCTACGGTTTGATACAAAAGAGACGGAAGAGGACGCTGACGGATGAAGCCAGGAAGAAAAAAAGGAATCACTGAGCAGGAAGCAGGACACAAATAAATATTGGACAGGCTTTTACATGTTGGAGAAAGCTTTGCAAGACAGCAGCGAGTAATGCATAAACATAATGTTAAAACTCAAAATCCAGTGACATTACTGGATGACATTATGGGCATGGCGTCTCACAGTGTCTTTGCCCCTTTGTCAACAAATGCTTGATGTCTATGAGGAGGCAACAGCACTGTGTGACTTACCACTGTGCAGTTGCATGCAGAGACCATCGGTGGGCACCAAAGTGCACCAAACTGATCTCCTGTATTATTGCTTTGAATGCAAAATTTTAAGCTTCTGAATTATATTTTTGGCAATTTTTCTTATCAACATAGATGCATTCTACTTCTTGATTAAGTCTTTTAATCACCATTAGAGCATAAACTGTGTATAAGGGTGCGTTACATTTGATCTCAGAGGTCAGAAATTCCGAGTTGCCAGTCTGAAACGTCATCAGGAACGCCCCCTGAAGTCGGAATTCCAACTTGGAAACCCGGAGAACCTTCAGTAGGCCGAGTTCAGATCCAATATGGCCGCTACGTGCATCGACAGGGATGTTGAGTTTATTAGCAGCTTAGTCGTCTTTTTGTGTAATTAAATCAATCACACCGATGGTATTGTGCAAGTTTTCCTCGTTGGAGGTGTTGTCATGTTATTTTCAGTCAGAAACTATCACATAGTGTGTTGTTATCGTCTGGTGTTAGCTAACAAAACTAAGGTACTCCTGGAGGCGTCCATGTTGCTTTTTCTGACTTGCAACTGGAACCCAGTTAACTCGGGTGTGCCGTCATTCCCAGCTCCGAGATCCGAGTTCTGAGGTAAATGGAAGGCAGCATTAGAAGTAGACCTCGAGGTCTTTGCAGCCATGCAGCCTCTAGTGGACACTAATGGAAATTCAGTTTTTATTGCAGACTAACACATTGGTAGCGAGTAGTCAGAAGTAGCCAAGCCTAGAGCATATAATATATTTTTCATCTACAATTCACTTAGCAGATGCTTTTATCCAAAGCGACGTACATTAGAGAGTAAGAACAACACGAGCAAGGATCTAGAAAAAAGGGAACAATGTCAGTAAGAGCAAACGATCAGCTTTGAGTCTGATTGGACACACAGGTGCTGACAGGAAGTGACCAGAGGCAAAGCACAACATTGAGGGCAGTTCTTGAGAGCTCTAATCAGTATAGAAACCATCTTATATGTCGTCGTTATCAAACAAAAACCATCGTCATTACCATCATCATCATCAATAATATGGAGACCATCATCATTAAGTTAGTAGGTATTCATGAAAGAGCTGGGTCTTTAGCTTTTTCTTAAAGGTGCAGAGGGATTCTGGAGTTTGGAAGTTCATTCCACCACCGGGGGGCGACAGAGGAGAAGAGTCTAGTCAGAGACTTAGGACCTGTTGTGAAGGTTGGATCAGACGCCTTTCATTGGCAGAGCGTAGTGGGGGAGTTAAAAAGAGTTATCTAAATGAAACCTTTAAGATATTCCCAAAGACAATGAAGACTTTTTGCAATCTGTACATCTGCCCTCCGCTGGCCTTTAGACAATTTGCAGGTCTAAGGCTAGATTTTCGTCAGGTGAATTCCTCTTCTCCTACAGAGTCTATAACTCCTGAATTGAGTCCATTAGACCTTCTTGGTGGTTTCAATATGTAAAGAGGAAGTGACAGGACAATACGTATACGCTCACGCTCTCTTAGGGCTTATCATTCAAAAAGATGTGTCCTTTGTCTGCTGAAATGATATCTGGCTATTAGAGCTGATGATTCCCTCGAGGTGTTTTTATTAACTCCTCTCATGTTGGAAAAGGTGTGATGGCACCGGTCTTTCCTGAGTGGGACACTGCAGCTGCTCAGGCACCAAGGGAGCGACACTGAGGCCCCGAGGACGTGAATGGGACCCCCGAACCTCCCACCTTGTCCTCCCCCTATACTCCCAGTCTTTTCTGTCAAGCCCGAAGGCCACCCTGTTGTCACAAAGTGAATCAATGCTCCCCGCCCTGCGCTGACGTCCCCTCACCGCTTGCCCATCAAGAGAAGTTGTCCACACATTGATATTCCCCCTCCTCGCCACCCCTCCCCTCCTCCCAGCTCTTTATTATTTTAATTAATCAGGATCGCTGCACCTGTCTGTCAATTTCTGCGGGTCGCAATTCCACGCAAAAAAAAAAAAAAAGGGAAAAGTAATTAAAGTGGCTGGCAAGGCATGCTGGGGGTTTGGTTTGGGGCAGCAGAGATGGTGGAGCAACATTGACAAGATGAATCGGATACAGATGCCAGAGCTTTCATTAAATCCACTCCTCCTCTCTCTCTCTCTCTCTCTCTCTCTCTCAACACCTAAAGGCCTCTTTGTGTCTCACTCGACAGTGTCCAGGTAGGGAAAGAGTTAATAAATCAAACGCTGTGTTGTTTCTAATTGTGTGAATGAATAAATGATTGCTTGAGGACGGCTTAAATTCTCATGCCATGGAGGCTCAGATAATTGTATCCTCAAAACTATCTAATATCTCACAGTTATCTAATAGGTTCAGAACTCTAGATCAAGTGTTAGTTCACAGATAAATATCATAATATATTTGATGCTTATGCTTTCACCGAGATTATGAGGACCATTTTTTGGGCTTTTTTCCTTTTCTTTAAACAAACTCCCGAAAGACTTAATGTTCATATAACTGTATAATCAACACCACATATTTCAGCTCCCGACAAACTGGCATATTAAAGGCTTTATATGCGATTCTTTGATCCAGCAGATGTCGCCCTTGAGCACCAGCATGAAACCAAAACAACTCGCGCTGCATTGTTGTGTTAGCATGCTAATGCTAGCGATCTTTATTATGCTCGTATCTTCACACTGCATGTAAATTTACCTGAAATGAGCGTGATCTAGAAACACAGTTAAGCAGTGAGTACAGTATGTTATTCTTCTTTTCTCTAGTCCCTCAATTACAACAATCCTGTTACACTTTGTCCCTGCTACCGCTGCACAGAGCAAGCTTTTGAGCTCATCACATTTCTGTCTGTTAGAAGTTGCTCGCATGGTGACTTGTACTTATATGATAACGCAGCCACTACATAAAATAAAACCTGGCAACACTGCACACTTGCGTAGCATTTCATGCTAGCTAGCTTGAAATGCACATGCCTTTAAAATGATTTTACTCTGGGACACAAAGCGGCTCATTGATCGATGAGGAAAATAAAGACTTAGAGCTTGCAGCAAACGAAAATCAACACCAAGAAAATGGAGAACGGACTGTAGCGAGCGAACAGCAGGGGGTCCAAACGACATTCTTACAGTTGAACTCAGAGTAGATGTTGGACACCTCTGTAGTTTCTCTGAAGCACACTCACCCATCCTGAAAACACAGTAGTTAGAAGAAGATTCAACCTGACTTGGGTTCAGATATGTATTCAAAAAGTAGAAATACTGTAGGTTATAACTTATGAACGTTTGACTTTTCACTTGCAGATTTGTGCAATCAGAGGGATGTGCTAAAAAACTCAACATGCAACAAGGTGGCCCATCACTATGGAGTCAAATGAATTTAAGATGCACCAACAGGCACAGAAGAAAATACTGATTTCTAAAATAATAATCGAACCAATTGCAGATACCAATGTCTCTTCATGACTTCTTCTGGTGTAGGACCGCCATGATACCAACATTTTCTCTCGTGTTTGACCATGAAAACAGATCGGAGTTTGTCCAACAGCTGAGTTCCTCTGCCCAGTAAAATACCTCTTCTCCAAATCAGTAGTTAGGTGTTCTAGTTTGACGGTCTCATATTGAAACAAACACAACAGATAAACAGCTGCTACTGACGTCAGTTCATGCCACATTATTTGCTGATCAGCAGATGTTTGAGAGCTGATATCGGCTGATACCGAGGCTAAATCGTTGCATCCCATTTGCAATAATAAAGTCAACAATCGTCATATGTGAGAGTAACACAGGTCTGGCTCAGAAAAAAAAAAATCTGCGTCGTTTTTTTTCTGAAAGCCAGAGTCAGACTTAAGCCTTTATGTTCCAGCTGTGAGATCTGAGTGTCCAATCTTCTCTCGTCTCCTGTCTGCAGCTTTCAGGAGCCTCATGTGGCCTCTTGTCTCTCTGTTTCACAGCCTCTTGTTCTCCTCTTGAAATCATTGCCTGTGACTTGATTGCACTCAAAGCATCGGTCACCTGGTGCAATCACATCTTCAACTCATATCTCTGTTAGCTTTTATGGCGCCGTGTTTCAATAACCTGCGGCTTGTATAAGCACCTTCAGGATGACACAGAGGGGAGAGAAACATCTTTGTCGTGCGTATTAACACCGCCTTGTGGGGGCAACTTAGTGTCAATAAACTCCCGGTGCTGGCAAGGGCGACGGCGGGCAGGCATGGACGATCAGAGTGTCTGCGGGGGGATCTGCAGGGATACATAACACGGCGGGGGAAGGCTCGGCAGCTAAGTGGGGACTTGGGGTCCTCAGCAGCATTCTCAGTAATGATCTGCATTATGAAGCATCAGAGCACTTTACGAGGGTCCCTGAGAGGGTGGCAGGGGCCGCTCTCCTGCTCGGTGAAAATGAGACGTGACGCCATGTAACCTGCAGAGCGACGCCCCAGCTAAAGCTTTTGCATTTTAGCCAAAGCCTCCCGCTTCCCCTCGCTCCCTCTTTCCTCCCCCCTCGAGTCAGTGTCATCTTCACTGAAACAGGAGCAAAGTGCTTTAAAAGGGGAGATGGGAATAGACCAGGGGGGGAGGGGGGGGGAGGGTTCGGGGGAAATGTGATTATCATCAGAAAAAAAGCAATGAGACCAAGAGTGTTTAATGCACAAATGCACAAAAAGTGATATTTTATTACAGCTTGAAGGCTTTCAAAAATTACTGGAAAAGGCATGGAAAATGTGTCTGAGATGGAGACTCTGAAATGCCCGTTTAGCAGGACGTAATCGGTTTAACCCTGATGTGTCCTGTCCTTTTCACGCGCAGATATGTTTCTCTGACCCTTGATTTGATTAAGTAAAACTTCATTTTGGGGGGGAAAAACCACTTTGTTGCTATTACTGGTGCATTTTCAAGATGGATGAATGTGGAAAAAAAAAAAGAAAAAGTGAGCTGCACAAAGACGTCATTTTTTTTTTTTTTGATGTCGCTCTCAGCTGGTTTACTTGACTGACGGCCTATATGTGTGTATGTGTATGTGTGAGTGCATGTGTGCGTCTCTCTGGTTTTTAAAAGGAGAGAGTCTCATGTTCCCATAATACATAGTGCTGCAATATGAGATAAAAGTGTTTAGGATGACCATAAATTACATTGACCATAACGGAGGAACACTTCCTGATTTCATTTTACTCTTTAAATGTTACAGTTATCAACATCCTCTTTCAAAAACACCTACTTTGCTCTTTTTTATATTCTTTTTTTTTTTTACCATACACGATTCTCAAAACTGTTTTTATCTGATATGACTTGATTTTATTTTGTTCATGTCATTATAAGTTTGACAGCCTCTCTGGGTTTTATTACTTCATCACACGATCAATAAAAAAATTTGGAGTTCTGCCTTTAAAAGTTTCATTCTGTGTCGCAAATATCCCTAAAAAAATATAACTGACTTACTATTTCAAAGGATTATTTATTTGTAGAGTAACTTTTACATGGCAGGGGGTCCGACTTGGAAATGAGGGAAACCTCATTGTCCTTTTGACAATAAATAAAGGATTGAAATGACTTTGATGTGACCCCGTAATGTCAGACAAAAAAAATTGGTTCAAATATTAATAAAAAGTATTTTAAGGAAATCCTGTTTAGACAAACTTGACCAACAATCAGTTATTATCTAAAATATTTCATGCCAAACACATGAAACAATTCCAAGTATAAACATGCCAACATTTAGGAAAGGGGCTCAGGTTGTGATCAAAATGTGATACAAAGGGGGCACCAGTGGCCTAGTGGTTAGTGATCGTGCCCCATGTTCAGAGGCTACAGTCCTCCAAGCAGGCGTCTCGGGTTTGAATCCGACCTGTGGTTACTTTCCCACATGTCATTCCCCACTCTCTGTCACCCCGATATCTGTACTGTCCTGTCTCTAAATAAAAAGCCAAAAAAGCCCCAAAATAAACATTTAACCTTTTCAAGTTAACTTGGACGTCTCACTTCACTAAGTACAGACTCTATTCTAATCCATTAATGGACGACCTGAAGGGTAAATGTAAAAAAAACGGATTTTATCTATTACTCTTTCAGTTGTTTTTTAATGTACGGTGGCCCTGAAGTTCCAAAAAGTAAAACAAAAAAAGTCTAGATATTTGTTTTGACTTTTTGGAACTTCAGGGCCTCTGTAGAAATGTAAAAAAAACAAACAAATAAAAAGCCAATGTGTTTTTTTCCCTGTTCATGTTTAAGAAATGTGTCTGAGATTATGAGACGTTTTTTGGCATTAATGAAAAATAAATAAATATGAGCTCTAAACTGCGGACGGTAAAAAATACATATCAGGGAATAAATCAAGATTTCAAAACCAGCACGCTCTGTGATTTTTGTTGGTTCAATCGTCAGGTGATGCTCCCTTTTTCTTGATCTTTTAAAGTATGTAGAGACTCAGGGAAGAAAGACCTGACTCATGTGGTTGCTGTGATCTTGAATTTTTTCCAGATTCACTGAAAAGTTGAGCTTCTACAATTCTACAATTCACTTAGCAGAAGCTTTTATCCAAAGCGACGTACATCAGAGAGTAAGAACAACACAAGCAAGGATCTAGAAAAAAGGGAACAATGTCAGTAAGAGCAAACGATCAGCTTTGAGTCTGATTGGACACACAGGTGCTGACAGGAAGTGACCAGAGGCAAAGCACAACATTGAGGGCAGTTCTTGAGAGCTCTAATCAGTATAGAAACCATCTTATAAGTCGTCGTTATCAAACAGAAACCATCGTCATTACCATCATCATCATCAATAATATGGAGACCATCATCATTAAGTTAGTAGGTATTCATGAAAGAGCTGGGTCTTTAGCTTTTTCTTAAAGGTGCAGAGGGACTCTGCAGATCACATGGAGTTTGGAAGTTCATTCCACCAGCGGGGGGGCGACAGAGGAGAAGAGTCTAGTCAGCGTCTTAGGACCCTGTTGTGAAGGTTGGATCAGACGCCTTTTTACGTTTGAAAAATGCTGTTTGGATTTTGTGAAAATTACACCGTCATGGGGTGTTGGGGCTGCAAATACACAAAACAATGAACATGAGCATGCACTTATGACCATATTAAGACTTCCACCACAGCTCACTAAATAAATTCTGCTTTCAAAGTGAACCCCTCTGTGTTAAAGTAAATCACACCAAATTAAGGCTGTTTGCTCCTCACAGAACAAACATGTCAGAGGACGTAATCAAACTGTCCTCTGAAGAGCTCCTTTAACCTCTCTGATCATCACTTTCACTCCAAAATGGATCCACGTCATTCCTCTCTGATACCCTTCACACAGCTCCCCCCTCCTCTTTTGTTGCTCTAATAGGTAACATTATCCCGTATTAATGGGTGCCGGTGGCTACGCGCCGCTACTAGCCAAGCAAACGGGTGACTACAGATCAGCGGGGTGAGGCGAGCAGATCATTAACCATAATTACCTCCAGCTAATCCACTTCCAAGCGGTACAAAATAAACAGCCAGGCCCATTAGAGGAGCTGACTGTCAGCCTGCAAGTGGCCTGTGGCTCCTCTGGCAATGATCTGAGCCCACTGGGGGATAAGAGAGGAGGGGGGGGGAGGGTCTGCATGAGTGATGACGAGCCCTACTACTCCTCTTCCACCTGATCGGGGGGGGGGGGGGGTAATAATGTTGAAGGTGGCGGTGTTGTGGCGTCGCAGGCTACATGCTGGCAGCACTGGTGCTTTTGTTTTGTCCTCTCTCCCCCCCGCCCCCCCTGCCCCCCCCCCCCGCCTCCCTTTCATGCACCCAGATGGTGTTCATTTTGACCTGCTCTGTGTTTGCCCCCTCCTCCCCATTTCCACGTCCTTTTCATTCACTGCCTGCAGGCGTTTTCTCTCTTTCTCTTCAGTCACACACACACACACACACACACACACACACACACACACACACACACACACACACTCACACACACTCACACGGTTAAACTCATTTCAGCTCTCTCACTCTTGTGTGTGCAGATGATTTATTTGTGTTGTCATTATAATCCCATCTGAATGTCAAAAGTACAGCTCACATGTTCTTTGTGGTGAATATTTAATGAGCTGTTCAACAGGCTTCCTACAGCCACTCACACACAAACCAAACATTTCATTTAGTTTATTATTATTATTTCAGCTTTAAGTAATCAGACAGGTGAAGTAAAGATGACTCAGAGGAATACGATGACAAACCTTATTTAACAACTTTAAAAAAAAAAAAAAAGAATGTCATAATAATAAAGCAGATGAATAAAGTCATGCACAGGATAAAAAACATCATATTTGGTCACAAGTCAAATCATCTTTTGACATTTTAGATGATGCAATCAAGGGAACGCTCAGATCCTAACAATTTGTATTAATAATAATAATAATAATAATAATAATAATAATAATAATAATAACTTTATTTATATAGCACCTTTTAAAAACTCAGGTTTACAAAGTGCTTTGACAAACAACAAAAACAAGAACAAACTAAACCAAACACAGAAGAACATAAACAACAGCAAGAACATAACAAATGCAAAATACTCAAAATAATTAAATACAATTCAACAGAAAAGAACCCAAAGTGCACGATACCCAACAGACATATATAACCCGACCATCACAAGAACCATCATAAGAACCATCATAAGAACCATTTAGGTTCAACATTAAACATAAAAACATGCACACATTTCTAAGCTAACAGCTTTCATTTTCCCGTCAGGTAAAGTCAGACATACTTCCATCAATCAATCAATTCTCCCCCATGTGCTTGTGCACTGTTAAATGTTAATCCAGTTAAATGGAATTATTGAGCTATAAATGTAGCTCCACTGAACTGTGCATGTAAACATACTGACAGAGAAGGATAAACGATGATTTCTTTCAGGTTTTCCTATCAGTCCAATTCATCATGCAGTACTCATTTTGACCAGCAGGGGGAACACGATCAAAGAAAGTGTTGGGACTTGTAGTTAGACTGATCAAACGTCAATCTGGGATATTTTGAAGGCAGATGATCTCTGCATCCGAGTGTCAGTCACCAACACTGCAACGTTCCTATAGACCTAAACATAGAGATCTTTGTTGGTGACTGAACCTTCTCAAGTCGCAGAAAACTGGTCACCAAACCAAACTGCAGTAAGTCGCCTCTTTTTGGTGCCAAAACCTGACCAGTCTAACCAAAACAAGAAGTGACTTATTGTGTTAAGTGTTTTTTTGGTACCTGAACCTAACCAAAAATAACCATTTCAACATGTCTGTTCTTAACACCAACTGTCATAATAAACCTTAAAGGCTGCAGTGAACCGATGCTCAAAGTCAGAAAAACGAATCATCAACGGCCTTCAGGAAACGGCCATTATTCATAACATAATTGTTTTCTTTATTCATCAACCCTGAAGAAGCGGGTTGAGGGAGAGAGAGGATTCATGACACATCTTAACCATGCTGACAATCCAAACAAAATCTCTGAGTCACAGAAGGTTTACTTAGATGCTTCAACGTGTGGTATCTGTGAACAGTGTTTGACAGAAGCTGTCTCTTTTAATGTTACTCCTCATGATGTTTTTCCATTTCCCATTTTGCATTAAATCCAGGGATTTCAATACTGGAACATTTTTGGAATGAATTAAATTCCATGTTTTGCACAAACCTAGGGCTAACTGATATTTCAATCAGGAGAGAATAATTATGTTTTTAAGAGCTTAGGAAAAGATTAATGTGCAATGTCTTTGGTGATTAGAATCCATCATGCAGTCCAAAAGGGTAGCATGGCCCGCAGCAGGATAGGAAACCCCCCTATGGAGTCCAGACTCTGGTGGTGGTGGTGATGGAAGAATGCAGGATGCGATCAGGAGTGGGTTTCTGAGGATGTATCTGAACTCTGCTGAGCTGGGATGGAGGTGACCGGGGCGGAAGAGGGTCAAAGTGATCACACTGAAATGTCAACCTGACCGTGGGAGAGAGAGAGAGAGAGAGAGAGAACAGATTTTTTTTAAATTTGACCGCAGCAGGATGATCGGTTGAGAGAGCTTGTGGCAGAATCTGGTCAGATTATTACTTAAAGAGTGAATGCACATAAATCAGCTGATCTACCAAGCAGGTAGACGGAGGGAGTGGTAGAGAGGTTTTTAGATGTACTTATAGGTAGTGGATGAGTTGAATGAATGTGTGAGAGAATAAAAAACAGTCTTCCTGCTTGAACTTAAGCTGAGCTCCACAAGAAAAGTCAATTTACCCCGACGTTTGAAGCTTCACTTTTGTGGTGTCAGGACGTTCTTTCCAGTGTTGCCAGGTCCGCTTGTTAGAAGTGACTTTGGGCTTTTCTGTAAAGAGAGGGAAAGAGACTGGATCCGACCTTAATACAGCATCAGTCCCACTGTCTGTGATGTTTTCAGAGTTTTCAGAGTCCTATCTTCAGTTTGTTTACATCGCCGGGACGGCCGGCCGGCTCATCCCCTCGCGTTGTTTAATTGAGGGACTAGAGAAAAGAAGAATAACATACTGTACTCACTGCTTAACTGTGTTTCTAGATCACGCTCATTTCAGGTAAATTTACATGCAGTGTGAAGATACGAGCATAATAAAGATCGCTAGCATTAGCATGCTAACACAACAATGCACCGCAAGTTGTTTTGGTTTCTTGCTGGTGCTCAAGGGCGACATCTGCTGGATCAAAAAAAATCGCATATAAAGCCTTTAATACAGCATGCTGATGATGCTGGCACCGAAAAGCACAAAAAAAACCTTCAAAATCCATGGGGCTTACGGACGTTGATTTCACTGTTTCAAATCAAAAGGAGACAAGACAAACACAAATTGTTTTGGGCTTTTTTTCCACAGAGCTAGTTGCTTGTTTCTCTGGCGAGATCTGGCAACACTGGTTCTTTCCTGCAGAAAAAAACTGTCCAGAAAACTGTTGCATTTTCTGATGAGACATGAGGTTTGGTATAACATTTAAATACTTTTAAGATATTTGCAAAAAAACATCATGTTTTAAAAGTTGATCTAAATCTTCATGTTTATTTTCCACAACTTGCTCAACTGAATGTTGAACACGTATCAGTGCAAGCAACGGGCCAGTTGCATTGGAAAGGATCCAAGTGTTCAGTCCTGGCTCCCCGTTCGTTCAGGTGCTCATTGCAGTCTTCCTTCATGCTCTTGATGTGTGTGCATCTGATGAAATGGAGGCACTCATCCAAGCAGCAGCTTTCAGGCAGAAACATGAGGGAAGACTCTTCCCGGTGTCTCTTTGATGTTTGTGAACCTGCAGCAGCTTTTTTTCACCGTGGGACCGACTGACTGACTGACTGACTGACTGACTGACTGGTAAGCAGCTACAGAACGACACATTCCTCTTCGGCTTGATATCGGCTGACTGTGTTGTGCCTGCTGCGGTTTGCGTTAACATGAGATGATAAAAGGATCCAAAGTGTCAAACTGCAACAAACCTCAGCACATCATCTGCAGCAGTAAAAAAGAAACTCGCAGAGAGAGAGAGAGAGAGAGAGAAAAGAGAGAGCAATGGAAATTTAATTTCCTCGCAATTAGAACCTCTCCCTCATAATGAAATCTGAAAGGGGGATTCTTCGGGCGTTGTTCATTATTTTCCTTGAAATCGTAGGCTTTTTGACACCGGAAATTCAATTCATCAGGCGCTGGGTAGACTTCATTTTGAATCAACGGGAAGTGAGAACAGCCCTGCCAAAGGCTGTTTAATTCACTCAGAGCTCACGGCCGACACACACACACACACACACACACACACACACACACACACACACACACACACACACACACACACACACACACACACACACACACACACACACACGCACACACACACACAAAAGAAACAGAGATGGAAATATTCCAAATGCAAACCAGTTTTTCATGAACTCAGCTGAAGTGTTTTTGCTCAGACATCGAGGCACATGGTGGAAGTCATAAAAGTCGGAGATCTCACTGCAGAGCTTCCTCACACACAAATAACGTCACATCATGTGTCCTTTTTGAACTCAATAAATACTAACGTGTCAAAATAAATGAAGTGAAATAAGACTGTGCACAAGTTTACATCACTGATGTTTGTTTTTAATTTTAAAGATTTTTTTTTTTTTTTTTTTGTGCCTTTAATGGAGAGACAGGACACTGGATAGAGTTGGAAATCAGGGTGAGAGAGAGAGAGAGAGGGGAATGACATGCAGGAAAGGAGCCACAGGTGGGATTCGAACCCGGGCTGCCTCCTTGGAGGCACCTCTGCTTTGTGTAAGAATTGCAAACAGACACCAGGCCGAACAGGATCTGCAAAGTGTCCTTCATGTTTTGTTAACATAAGTGACATATAAAAAGCTCCAAACGGATCATATGAGAGATCGTGGCTCCACTTAGAAATATTTAATCATTTTTATATCTACTACCTCAGGAGTCCTTATTTTCCTATTTATCCAGAAAGGGATGCAGTGATAGCAGTATCGGGCCGATATCAAGCTTAAGTAGTCATACTCGTAAAACATCACCCATACAGCTGAACAACGACCACTTCTCTTCTCGATGTTAGCCTGTCATTATCTGAGCAGGTATAGGCAGAGTATAGGAGCCATGTTGGCAGTTATTACAACATAAACGAGGATGACAAAAGAAGAGCAGACTGCAAACTATGCACTGCCAGATTGTCAAGCGGAGGGATGATTAACAGCTCCTTTAAAGCACTAACATTAAGGCAACATATTTCAAGTGTTCAGCTCACGTTGTACGCTGTAGGATATTGAAATCAACGTCTTACAGGTTACAAAAAACTGAAATATTTCTGTAGATAACCCTAACGTTGACTGATAAGATGTCAGCAACAGATACAAGTTGCATCACGGTATCTGTGTCATTTATTACAGTGAGAAAGTGAGGAGCATGTGATGACATTAAAACAAACTTTCAACATCATTTTAAGACCTGTCATGGCACTCGGTCTGAGACAAGATGTATCGGCGCGTCGCTAAATCCAATTCTTACAAAATGATGCAAATGAAACTAGGCTGTGTGTCAAGTTACGAGTGATTAAATTAAATAATAACATGTCAGTATTTTTGAATGAGGCATCTGTTTTTCAGAGACACAAAATGGGCGATATACGTCTGCTTTTCTGATCAAATCACCTTGTATTTCATTTTTCACTTTTTTTTAAACCAGTAGGAATGTTAAGTTAAATCCTTGATGTATAAATCTCTTCATTTCTTATTATATTCTAAGTGCTTATTTATGTATCTATTCTTATATTGTTTTATTTGCTTTGATAACATGCTGCTGTAACCCCACAATTTCCCAGTTTGGGATCAATAAAGTAATTCTATTATATTCTATTTGAATATTAAAAATTTGATAAATCAGGAGATTTTTAAACTGAGACTCAACAAGAAACACTACATGTAGATATTATTTGAAAGCCTCCCCTTTGAGAAAATCGGCCTCCGTGCACTTTATGTGACAGCTTAAGAAAATAAAAAGCGAGTCGAGCCAAAGTCAGCAAACAATCCCCGCTAATAAATCACCTGACGGGGGGGGAGAGAGACGACAGATAAACTGCAAATCAGCGATTGGGTTCACTCCAGTTGAAACACAACAAACTTCTCGGGTTTCACCAAACAGGTGCATTTGACTCGGATTTCCAAAAGTGTTTCCTTTTTAATCCTGAACAACACCTGCTCTCACTCCTAAAAGTTTTTTATTTTTTTCCAGATAAAGAGAGAGAGTGATCCTTTTTTTCCAGCAGCAAACTGAGAGCAACACTAAAAGCCACCCAACCCAAGAACAACCGGGAAACATTAACCGGCCCCGCTCCGCAATACCCACTAATGGATCGGACCCATTTCATCAGCAATCTGACATTTAATGAATATATATTTTATCTTCCCGTGCCAGTTATCGGAATGTCCTCCCCGTTCCGAGAAATGGCCGCCCTGGGAGTCTTTTGAGCCGACCTTTTTTTTCCTCCGACTGGCACCTGTACGCCAATCACACTCACTGCAACCGGCCCACAATCCTCTCTTGTTTTTTCCCTCTCTTCCCTCTCTGTCTTCAATATGGTACGTGGATTAATAATTCATGGCCAGTTATTAGGGCCAGTTCAATAGGAGATCTGCTGATGGAGGGTCGGTGCTCGGTGAGCGTGCCCGGAGGGATGTTGCGTGTTGTTGTGTCAGCCCCCATCTGCCAGAATGCAATAAGGCAAACAATGGAGGCCTTGATTTCCACCAGCAGGCCCATAATCTTTAAATGGCTATTAGCTGAAGAGTGCAACCAGTCAATAACCGACAAAATCCTTTTAAAAGCTTCTCTCTCTCTCTCTCTCTCTCTTTCTCTCTCTCTCTCACTCATCTCTTAATCTCTTTCTTCTCTTTCTTCTTTCTGGTCAAATTGGGACACGGTTGCAACGATAAAACTCCTACTGTGAGAGTTTTTAGTGCCACCAGTGGAGGCAGGTGCTGTGATCAATGGCGGTGGTGTTGGGGACAACTGAGGTCAACATCCATTTTCTAATAATCACAGACATCATTACACTCCATCAAACTCTGTGTTGTGGGTGTGTGCGACCTGAAATGGCTTTTGTGTGTCGTCTCACCCAAGTATCTTTGACCCCCGTATACGTTCATCTTGGAATAACAAATCGTAATATTTCTTATTAATATTGCACCTCAGAATTAAAATCAGAATCTGGGTTTATTGCCAAGTACATTTACACATACAAGGAATTTGACTTGGTGTATTGGTGCTAAACAATTAACAAGGAAATAAAGCAGAACTAGCAACAACTTAAATAATACAGTATAAGAAGATATTACAATATATAAAATAGAAACCTCAAATCAGTTTCCCCATATTGATTTTAATGCAGGACCAAGAATCAGAAGTAAAGAGGGAAATGCCCCTTCCTGTCTGAAGCGATTTGACTTGTCAGAGAGACTGACAGCACGGTGAAATGAGGCAGTGACATCCCATAGACGATATTTATTCTTTTGCCATCCATCAGATGAGATGCAACTCGAAAAGAGATTGAATTACTGTTTACAAGGATGAGATTAAATTGTTTTTAATACACAATGTTATGAAAGCAATAACCTTTTTGATAGCCGCAATCATATCCTAATAAAACTGATATTCATTAGTGTCAGGGAATATTCCCTGCTTCCAATCTCCTCCGACTAACACGCTACCTGAATCAGCTCGGCTGGTACACAAACAAAATCCTGTTTGTCCTTCACGTGCTGACAAGGTAAACAACAAGATCCTCGGGTCCAATCGCAGATCACTTACTGAGCACTCTGCAGAGGAGACAGGGACTTAATGTGTTTGTGCTCCAAACAACATGCAGGTGAAAGGACTTCTGATAGATATTAGAATCCTCTGCTGCGCCTGTAATGAATCTGTAGACCAAATACATGATGTCTCATTTTCATGCACATTTCACATTGTTGTTGTAGTCAAGACCAGTAACCCAGACCAAGACTGACCCGAGACCAGGGTGCTCAGAGAACGAGACCAGACCAAGACATTTAGGGATTGAGAACAAGTCAGGACCAAGACCAAGGCTGGGCGAGACTGAGACATTTAGGGGTCGAGACCGAGACCGAGACCAGGCCGGACGAGACTAAGACATTTATGGATCGAGAACAAGTCAGGACCAAGACCGAGGCAGGATGAGACCAAGACCAAGACCAAGACCAAGACATTTAGGTATTGTGACCGAGTCAAGACCAAGACCAGGCCGGACGAGACCAAGACCAAGATATTAAGGGATTGAGATCGAGTCAAGACCAGACCGGACGAGACCAAGACAAGACCAAGACATTTAGTTATTGTGACCGAGTCAAGACCAAGACCAGGCCGGATGAGACCAAGACCAAGACCAAGATATTAAGGGATTGAGACCGAGTCAAGACCAGGCCGGACGAGACTAAGACATTTAGGGATCGAGAACAAGTCAGGACCAAGACCAAGGCCGGACGAGACCAAGACCAAGACCAAGACCAAGACCAAGACCAAGATATTAAGGGATTGAGACCGAGTCAAGACCAGACAGGACGAGACCAAGACAAGACCAAGACCAAGACCAAGACCAAGACCATAAATATCCCTAAAAAAAAATCATAATCCGGTGTTTAGGGGCGGGTCACTCACTTAGACTGTAACACCGGGGAAAAAAATCATTTTGAATGATCTGAAGTTATTTGTTCTTTTAGAAAGATAGTAAATCGTTCCTGTACCGAAGCATTGCCAATTTATTTGTGCAATTAAGACCGTGTGCAGAAGTTTGCTTGATGGACTCGTTCCTTGTCTTGGCACCTGAATTAGATGCAGTTTGTTTTGAAAGCTTTGGTACTTTTAAATACATCGGTCACTCAAATGACTTGAGAATTTATCATTGAAAAACACATGGTATCGAAAAGTATCGGAGTATGGAACATTTGGAGGTGAAAGTCATAAGTCACCCAACAAAATGATGAATTATACATTTTTAATGTAGACATTAAATATGCTGGAGTTGCATCAACAATTCTCTGTTTTCCTAAAACCAAACACACAGTGGTGCACAAACCCCGCCTCCTATTGTTCTCAGCCCGTCTGGGAACCATGGAAGAAGTGGGGCCCGTCAAAAGCGTCTCCTCAAACAGATTGGCACACAGGTTACCACATTGTCACGCATCAACTCTGCTGTTTTGACAAGGCAGCGTGACCCCTGTGTTGCACAATCACATGATCACAACTGCTGGGGGTCTAAGGTCAACGCTAATGGACGGTGGAGCGAGGGAAGCAGCTTTCTGTCAGGGTGTGAGTGTGTGTTTAAGTGTGTGTGTGTGTGCTGCAGTTTTAAGGCCATACTCTCATGAAGGTTTGTGGGAGTTTCCTGTGATGGGGCTCTTATTTTGATAGGGCAAGTTAAGAAATGGAAAGAGGACTTTTAAATTCACAATTTATGAATCATAACCATAGACTGTATAAAACATGGATGTAGTCTTAGTGATGTCACCAATTGGTTTCTGAAGAAGTGTTATGAAGCCCAATGATGGCGGACGCCATATTGGAAATGCTGATTCTACCTAACAGCGACAACGCGCCCACCTGTCAGTCAAATCAGCCATGGCCCTAATTATGCTAATAAATGACTAACACTTAGCCTAGTTATAATCAAAATGGATGATTTATAATAAAATTCAGCGCCCAATGAGACCAAAACTGTTTTTTGAACCAGGCTGTAAACATGTAAAATGGCCAATATAAAATGTGTGTTAATGGGGAATTGAAGTGGACACTCAAGGAACTGCAGGGTTTTTTTTTTTTACCTCAGCATTGGCTTCATTTGTCAACACCTGATCCCAACTTAAACAAGTCAAATAATGGAGTCAGGTATTTTTTGTTCCCTGTTTTACTTTAAAGCATTGAGTTCATTTTTTTTTGGATTGAATTCCTTACAGTACCTATTTTGTATAAAGGACATTTTTTTTAAATAATGTTTCCTACTTACAGAGGAAGAACAGAATTTTAATTTGACCAGTATGGGAAGCAGGTGTAGTAATGCTATGAAATACCTTTTTTTTTTGGCAAAGCACAACATAAGCAATCCTACTGTAGGTTGGGGCATGTTTCACACCAATAATGTTTCAAAATAAGAAATATTATTATTCTAGCAGACAGAGACAGTTAACACACTTCAGTCCTCCTACAACAAGGGGCTTTCCATCAATTTCGCTTCACTTTATTATTTTGAAATATCATTTGAAATAAACAAACTAGAATTTTATTTGTTTTTACGTTTGGAATATGAAAATGTACACAATGAATTGAATCAAATGTAATATAATGGATTTTCAAATGACCTCATCATCTTTAAAATGACACATTTGCAGAAGGTTGTGTTGGTGCCCTGTGTATGTGGAGACTTTCAAAATATAAGTTCCCATTGATTGGTTTTGGTCCAAGTCCAACACTCCCACACAGGAAACACAACATATTAAAGGCTCACTCTAACAAAGGAAACGCCTCGATATGGGCCCCAACCTCCTCCATCATTTAATCTCCTTCTCGTGTCTCTCCACCTTGTTCTCCCACTTTCTCCTCCTCTCTCTCTCTCTCATTAGTCTTTCCCGTCTCTCCCTCGTATTTTTAAACTTTTCCTTTCCCACCTCTCCCCCTCCACCTGTTTTGTCTCTACAGTCTGTCTGTTTTTTGCATTCTCCCTTCATCCTCTTCCCGCCCCTCCTCCTCCTCTGCAACCCTCAGTATCCACCCGACAGAGAGTCATCCATCTTCATTGGGGAGACACATGTGCTGTTTTGACAGTAAGGGCTCTGACGGAGTGAAAGGAAGGAAAGCAGCAACCCCATGACAGCAAAGACACATTATCGTTGGGAAAACACATCCGACCATCAATTACTGAAGACCATCCAACAACTCCACACAAACACTCCGTCGTCTGGTTCAACGATCTGGTATCACTGGAGAGGTGTTAAATCAATCTCCTGTGTTAATTTTCTATTAGAATATTAACACTGTGGGGCTGTCTGAGGAAAAGCAGCGCCAAACACTTTGTGATTTTGGTTTTTAATTTTTAGTTGAGTCTGCTTTTATTCTACCAAATATTTTATTTTTATGTTCATTCTTATGGGTAGCTTTTCTTTGCTTCTTCAACCACCACATGACCATTATCTTATTCAGACTTGGAATTCTACAATTCTACAATTCACTTAGCAGATGCTTTTATCCAAAGCGACGTACATCAGAGAGTAAGTATAACACAAGCAAGGATCTAGAAAAAAAAGGAACAATGTCAGTAAGAGCAAACGATCAGCTTTGAGTCTGATTGGACACACAGGTGCTGACAGGAAGTGACCAGAGGCAAAGCACAACATTGAGGGCAGTTCTTGAGAGCTCTAATCAGTATAGAAACCATCTTATAAGTCGTCGTTATCAAACAAAAACCATCATCATTACCATCATCATCATCAATAATATGGAGACCATCATCATTAAGTTAGTAGGTATTCATGAAAGAGCTGGGTCTTTAGCTTTTTCTTAAAGGTGCAGAGGGACTCTACAGATCCAATGGAGTTTGGAAGTTCATTCCACCACCGGGGGGGCCACAGAGGAATCTCAAATGCTTTTATAATGTCCCATATATTTGTGCCAAATCTCAAGTTGGATTCATTACAGAAGCCCCAAGCGGACATACATTTTATTTTACTACATTTTCCCGTGATAATGGGTTCTTTTTGGTTGTTTTCTCAAGATGTCAACTTATTTATCTCGGGTTAACAACGCTGGTTTCCCCATTATAACGGGTTAATTTTCCAGAGATCTCGAGGAAACAACTGAAGTTACCTTATCACGAGAAAACCAACAATGTTATCCTGAGATGAAGAGATGAAATCAGTAGAGATCTCAAGACCGAAAAGTTATCACAGGAAAATGGAGAAAAATCAAATGAATGTGTGAATGGAAGTCATTTGAGGGCTTCTGTAATAAATACAGAAAATATGACAATCTTCATTTCATCACTTCTTGACACACCCGCCTCTGAAATAGAAATTAAAGGTGAAAAATCAAGACTGATAACCAGTCATATATGTCGTTAAAACAACATATTTAACAGCTCATTTGCCGCCGTTTGATAATGTTAGCATTCAACCACTGACTAGCTAACATTAGCATTAAAATACAGTCATTTGTTTTTATACTTTGAAAAAGTTAAGTGAGCTATTAAGTAGATGCTCATGCTAAATTGAAAGATTACTGTCTAATAGTCCTGCTTATAAGCTTGAGCCTGGAATTAATTTATAGAGCTTAAAATAATAAAATGGGTAGGACTAGATACGTTTTTTCACTTCATCCTACACCGCTTTCCAACGTGGACTAGTCGAAAAAAAAAAAAAATCAAGACACTACAGAAAGTATGCTCGTTGTTTGTTTGTTTGGAGTGCATGAATGTATATTTCATTTTAAATGAAAACATTTTTGAAATCATTAAATAAAAGCTAAATGAAATGAAACGCTTGATACAACAGCAGCACTTTTCAAGCTAAGGGTAAAGCCAGGAAGTACAGTTGAATGGTGATGTTAGCTGCTGTTTATAGATAAAAAAATAGGCAATAAAATTATGTTTTCTCTTTTGTAATTGGCCCGATGTCCCTCCAGTTTTACGCTGAACATCGTCTTTTTTGTTGCTGATTAATCAGAAAGCTGTGAATGTAATTATTTGTTAAAGTCATAATGAATACTTTTAATAACAGTATTTGACTTCCTGAGTGTTACCTGGAGGTGTGACAAAATGTGTAAATATAGTAAATTGTTGCTCATACTAACAACCCTAGTTTCCATTTGTTTACTGATGTTTGCATGGCTGAATAATTAAAATGCCTTTCTATGTAGTTGCAGGAGATTTGTTCCCCTCTGACGTTGAGTTTTTGTAAGAAGAAGTGGAAAAAGCAGAGTTTTTGTATCAGCGTTGTTTCATGTCAGTCAGCAGTCCAGATGAAAACCATCATTTATCCATTTGAAATTTGAATCATTACTTCACCATCAGACCATTCATCATGTTAACGTCTTTCATTCTGTATTTTTTTTTTGCACATGACAGTTTGATTGATAAGGGACAATCAATCTAATATGGGAGACATCAGCGATGTAACTGATGTGGATCCGGATTGGTTTGTAATTGCTGTCAGAGGTGGTTTTAGTCAGTGTCCTGCCATTTGGAGCGGTCTTTACTTTGACCTAAAGATGACAGTTCAATTAAATGCAGTGTCTTCAGGCTGAGAGGATGTGACAGGCACGTCCATGACAGTCGCCATAAGGGCATTAATGACATCGCTGCCAGTCAAACTGTCACTGGTTTCTCCTCCGGTGCTTTTTGTTGTCACTGAATTAAGTGGAACAGTCTTTGAAGGAGAGTCAATAAATCAAAGCATCTAAAGTCACTATTTTGGGAAACAGAAGAGTTCAGAATTTAGACAGACCTATTTTCAAATGTTTGTGTTTTCCAGATTAAATATATTGAACTGATGGATGTGCAGGTTTGAGCCAATAAAGACGTAGCTATTCATGCTTTACACCACTTGTATTTCTACTATCTAGCCAAGCATCCTTTGTTCCATCCTTTATGGGATTTGAAGGTTTTTAGGAAACGATTAAAGCGTGCTTGAGTTGTTTGATGCATCACAGTGATATCGTATATAAATGTAAAGCACATTTTGAGATACTTTATGTACAGTATAGAAACTAAAAGAAGCCAAGTAGCTTCATATGAATTGGAAAAAGGACTGGAAAACAGTGCAAGATCGGTTTACAATAGAAAGCCAATACCATCCCACACAATACCATAAAATACAACACGGTAAGGTTCCCATTATTTTTAGTCGAGAACCACATAAACACAATACAATCGGTTGGTTCTTTTAGGATATTGTCATGTTCTGCCTTTGTATGTAATCCTCCAAATTATAAGCCCATTTCATTTTTGTGACAATTTGAGTGATAAGAGTCAAAACGGCAACATTAAAATGATGGAAAAACACAAGTGGCAACCTCCTCAATTGAAATATGAAGCCAATGAAGAAGTGCAAAAACACTCAGGTTCCTCGGCTGTCCACTTGAAGCCGGCTGCAAAATTCCTGGAAGTTAACTCCCGTATTAAAATGCCAATTTTTACAGCACAAATTAACATGTTTATACAGTCTGGTTTAAAAAATGAATTTGGTCTAAATGTCTTTAGCAGCACACACTGTACAGGGGATGGATTTTTTGTATCATTAGCGAAGGCCGATATATCCTTGGGCTTCAAAACTGTGCTTCAGAAACACAGGGGTGATGTCACTGAGACTACGACCATGTTTTATGCAAAATGGGAAAAAACACAGATAATCATGATGTGTTTGCCTGTAAACTCTCTTACCAACAGTTCTGTGGACTTTTTGAAGAGGAGCTATCCACTATAGGGAGCTCCCTGAGAGTTGCAGGCCATGGGCTTTACCTTATTGTTATTCTCCAATGTTTACAGTAGGATTTAAAAATGGCGGTGGGTGGTACTGGATTGGCTCTTGGGTTCGATCAACCAACGTAGACTGACGTATAGACCAATGCACTTAGGTAGCTTTTGCTCGGAGAGTTTACTCTGAAGCTGGAGCTCAAAAGGCTCCTAAAAACGATGTTCTAGGAAATAAAATAGTTAATGGTACCTGCGGTGAGGGATCCAAAAGTTTCTGTGAAAAAGTTCCTGCAGTCTGAAAACGCTCAATATCTTTATCTAAAATTTTAGTTGTACAAAGGAGCGAGGTGTAAAAGTTTCATCTATGAAATCCTTATAATAAAATAAATAACAATAATCTCTTAAATGAAGTTAAATGATGCTCTTGGTTGATAAAATGTTCAGACATTGAGACGTTCAACGAGGAACTGAAGTGAGAAATCCGATATTAAATCTTTATGAATCTCTCAATAACGCCTCTTAACTCTTCAGTATTCTTCAGATTGAAAACGCTGATGCACTTTTGTGTTCTGATAAGGAATCTACTCTATCTTCATCTCCATATATCCACACATCATCACTCAGTGTTTCACCAAATGCTTACTTTCCATCTCAATCTCATCATGTGGATCAGAGTAAAACGTCCGTGATTTACCACCAAAATCATCCTGAGTGATTTTATTTGTTCCTAATGTTTCCAAACCTTGTCACATAAATCTAGTCTGATCAAGAGGAGGAAGAGGTGATTCTCTCCTTCCTCCCGCGTGCATTAGCTCATCCTCCTTTCACTGACTCCCCCCCCCCTCCCCCCTCACTTCCCGTCTGTAGGCGCTCATACCGGGACGACGCTCGCTCAGTGCTTCCTCTTGACGACCCTCTGAGGTGCATTTGATGTCAGCGTGAACAGCTTGTTTTCCTCTTCTCCCTCTGATTCCCTCTCTCCCTCACATGCTTCTTATTTCTACTTTAGTCTGAAGTGCCGTCGCTTTATTGGACGCAGGTTTTAAGGGGGCCGTAGTAGTAGCAGCAGACTGAACGCCGCTAGGGAGCGTGTCCGTGACATACAGGCATGAGAAGAAGCATAGTAAGACTTTCCTCAATGAACCCATCCATCATCCTGGAGCCCTAATCACCCAGTGATGGAGATCGTACAGGATGGAGGAGCAGAGAGTTCTGGATGACAGACGGTGTGCTGCACAACAACAAAAAAATGCTGTTGTCCACTGTGAGCCACTTTGGTATCAAAAAGCTGAATATAACATTTCTCTGTTGACTCAGTGCTTCAGGCTGTGTGCACTCAGACAAAAAGGGCGTTTACAAGCTTGGATTACAAGCTGCAGTATGCTTTTCAATAACTGAATAAACCAGAGTATTGTAACGTACAACCCAACACTGATCCACATTGTTAAAAGATTAAATGCAGCAAATTCTTGTTGCTACATGGAGCAAGACTTGTGTAACTTCTTGTGATGAAAGATACAACAGAAAACTCAAAGTACTTGTTTTTTTTTCGATTCTCTGATTTTTTTGAAATTTTCAAAATCCAAAACAAAAAACGCCGACCATGTAGCGTTGTATTGGAAAATCTAGACTTTAAGGGAGCCCATTTATGGAAAAAAACATTCAGAATGGCAGCAAAGTTGATCTTCAGTTATGGTTTGATTGGGCCATTTAACAGGACTTCCCCCAGTATATAAGCACTACAAGCACCTGGGAAGTATTGATTTTATTGACGGAAGTATGTCCCACTACACTTCTAGGTGGACATATGCCCCCTTTCACCTAGCTGCTATTGGATCTTCTTCCTGTTGACCTTGCTAGCAAGTTAGTAAGCGGCAAACTGGTTGCATGTTGGACCGGACGTTGACGAGAAGGACGACTTTTCAGCGCTGTACATTTCACAGATACTGTATGCTTTACTTCAGGTACAAATGTGATGCACGCTATCCTTCTAGTTTATGGTGATAATCGGAAAGGAAGGCAGCAAAGCAACTTCTGCTAAGCTAAGCAATGACGCTTTTTCGACTTCTGGGTCAAAGTCCTGGAAACTGGAGCATGCGCAGAACGCTTGTGTCATGATTTGGTTTTGTATTTTGTAGATTTTGTGAGTTTCCTGTTTTTTTTTCCTAGTGTTGCTTGTTTCCCTTGTGTGTTAATGTTTACTTGTGTTAATGGGTTCCTAGGGTTGTCTTCAGTGCTTCCTGTTTTATTTTGTAGTTTCTTATCGTTGTGTTTCTTTGTTCTAGTGGTTATGTTACATTCTTGAGTTCTCTGTGTATCTTAGTGTTTCTTGATTTATGTTGTACTAGTCTCCAGTGTTTCTTGTCTTGTGTTTATTTCTGCCTCTGTGTGTTTCCCTCCATTGTGATTACCCTCATTGTCTTCACCTGTGTCATTAGTCTCACCTGTGTCTGATTACCCCTGTGTCTATTTAGTCTCAGTGTTTCTGCCCCTCTGTGTTAGATCATTGTTTGTCGTATGTGAGTCTATGTTGGATGTCGGGCGTCGTCTGCTCTAATGTTTTGACTTTGAATTTTTGGTTTAAATTAAGTTTTGTTTTTAACCTTTTTGTTAAAATAAATCTTATTTCGAGTTTCTGCAATTGGGTTCACCTCCTCTTTGTATTTTTCATCAATCCGCTTGGTCCAGTATGGGTCCAATTGATGGATACATGCAAGTGTAAAATGATTCCCAACTGCACCATTCTGACTTTCTTAACTGCCAGTATAAGTACTGACTTCAGCCATCCTGAAAAAATGCCACCCGCTATCTACAAGAAAAGCTGATGTGCTGTGACACATTTTTATGCTTGTATCATTAATATGACATGGCAGGCTAACCATGTTTGTTTGTTTTGTAGCTGAAATCAACTCTGAGCCCATAACCTGTGATCGTTTGAAACTGTCAGCGACAATGCTTCAACAACCTCTTCTGCTTATTCATGGTGAAACTAAGAAAAACCCCTCGACATGAAAAATCAACCGTGCACACCACTCAACACCTCATCAATGACAAAGCATTAATTTAACATGACACTGAGTTTGCAAAGAGAAAACAAAGACCTACAGTACACAAAGAAAGTCAGGATTTAATTGCATCTTCAAATACCAGTAATTGGTTTTAATTTCACAAGAGCAATTATATTGTCAAAGCTGGTGTCACACATTTTAGAATGGTGGATCTGCAAAGATGATAGGAAAACCACACACACACACTAACACACACGCTTCTAAAAAAAACAACGCCTCATCAGCAATTAAGCGACAGATAACTTTTCCTGCAGAACATCCATCAAATCCACGTCTCCTCCCACGTCTCGCCTTTGTTTTGTTATTTGTCACCAAAATGATTAATAGTCACTTAGCGTATTATTGCACGGCATGCAGCCACGGCTCCTGCAATTACACAATACTTAGCTTCTCAGCTGTCAGTGATCCATGCAGGGGAAAAGGATACTGCAGGTTCACATGGCAGAGGAGCAGAAGCAGAGGTTAACACACTCAACGGAGACGATGTGTCACTTTCAATACATCTGTTTTTTGTGACAGAGTGTCCGTTTGAGTCACTTTCCCTCACAGAATGTCTCACACAGCAAATGTTACCTGAGCCTGAATCTCTCGGGCTGAAGAAAAAAAACAATGCAAAAGTGAAAAAAAAAATGCAGTTCTGTGAGTGGGTACTTGGGGATGTTCTCCAAAAATGAGGCAATCCCCACTAGGCCCCATATGAAAATACTAAACTTTACAGCAGAATGAAACATGTTTACAGCCGGGTATTAGTATGTTTTATTTTATTGATATGTTTGCAAGAATTAGCAGTCTGTGCCAATCATATGCCTTGTTAGCTTGGAGTCAGGATTCCTGTTGGCGTATAAAAATGGAGGGTCCATGAGAAGCCCATTTATTTGATCTGTTTTTTTTTTTTTACTTTTAGCCACTACTAGCTTTACCACCAGAGATGTGTGTAAGAGAGCGTCAATGTGGTACGTTCAAGGAGCTGTGTGCGTCAGCTGGGCGTGCACCTGAATGCATCGTTACGTCCAACTAAGAGCTTGAGATTCCAACGAACCTAAAGTCATACCCTTTGCACAAGCTGGACTCAAGGCACTTGGATTGAGCAGGTGCACATTTACAAAGTCAGACCAGAATTCAGAAAATGTCCTTATGGTCACGTCTGTCTCTAGAACATCCAACATGGCCGCGAGCCCTGAATGTTGCACTTGAAGCCTGGAGATTAACCATCACTGTGGCCAATACTTATACTGTTATATCATCATCCCAACATACTAAAGAAATGCAAACTCATAGAACTGCAGCCTACTGACGATGATAAATGATGAATGATAACAGCAAAAACCTAATTATCGATTCATTTCTGTTGAATAGAAAAATAAATGTCAGCTGTCAGAAGAAAAATGGCAAACCATGTTGAGCATCCATCAAAAGAACGGACAGACGTTCCTCTTTGTTTTGAATATTTAAATATATTGACTGCAGTTGCAGATTTATGATGCACAATCTAACATATTGAGCGACTCATTTTGTAATCCAGAGGCTTTGGAGACTATGGATTTCAGCTTTACCCAAACTAAAACACAGGTATAAAAAAAAAGAAACTGCCTATATGGAGGATAATTACCCTTTGAAAAAAGACAGCTCCACATGACCTCATTCAGTACAACCATTATCATTAAAGTAAAACATAAGCTGGTATTCCAGGTAGGACCTTACCTCGTTTGTCAATGTCAGATGAAGGTTTTGCAACACAAAGATCCATTAAGAGCTCAGACTAAGTGTTTCTTCTTTCAGAATATTATATGATAGCCATTTGTTTTCACTGTCTCATGAAGTAAGGCTCTGATTGACTCTCATCTCTGGAGGAAAAAGGGTTTATTTTTTCGAGGCTGGGCCTGTCTGCCAGCACCGGCCGTTAATATAATCACCAATCGAGTGATGCCAATCTCGTCATCGAGACCAGAAACACTCAATAAATCTGTATTAATAAAAGGGGTTTAAAGTCTGCAAAAGTTTCCCTAGATGTAAAAAGTTTCTACACCCAAATTGATCAAAAATACAAACACAGGTTGTGTGGGTGTTGCAACCTAGGAATATTTGTATGCAATTCAATTTGACAGAAGAAAGCACACTACACTATAAGTTAGAAAATACTGTATATAATATTATTTCAAATTTGTTTAATTTGTTAATGAAAAAAACATACAGATACTGTAATTTCATGTTAGCTTACACAGAAATTAAAAAGTTGCTATTAACTCTTTTAATTTTAGGTTTTGATATATGACGTCATCGGCCTGCGTGCAGAGGTGACGTAAATGGTCGGGGTCGTGGTCAAGAGATGAATGCGCATGTATGCCGTTTTTCTTGTGAGGACCCGATGCTTCTTAAGAAAGATAATCATAAAAAAATACAACACCAGGAAGTTGCCAAACAGAAGACAGAGTCCTGGTCTTTTCATGGGTGCAACATGTGCAACTCGTATTACATTCATAGCTTGGTGCTTGCCTCTAGTGTTTGCATGTATCAAGACAAGAGTAAATGTGAAAGTAAAGCGACAAAGTGTTGGGAACACCAAAGTCAAAAACCATTCACCATAGGGGACCTTGAAGTTGCATGCATAATATCACTCAGTAAGCCTACATCAAATATAACATACATTAGCTAACAGAACAAGTGAACAGAATACAAGACCTCACACATGATGCCAGAGTTAAAGTCCTGTCTAAACCATAGACTGTAAAAAAGATGGAAGTTATATCAATGATGTCACCCAGTGGTTCTTGAGAGGTGTTTTGAAGCCAAACGATGGCGCTCAGTTAGTGTAGTGAGACGGTCTCAAACTGACTTTGGTCAAGCCTCCTTACAAACAACTATTAGTCAGATCAGAAAATAGAAACACCTGTGTGGTTTTATGGATTGTTAAAATGTTTCAGGCTTTGACACACGGGGTTCTGATTTCATGCTCATTCACTGCTCAAGTCGTTTTCTTAAAATCCGGGTGCATCGAAGGAAGTTGGTTTTCTTTGCTTATGGAGTTGGCCACATCAACTCTCTGATTCTGCTCAGTTTTACCCTCAGCTATTAAAAACTGATCTTCAGTCCAAAAACATTGCAAGATTTATTTTTTGCATCCTTGTGTTCTGAAGTGTGTGTGAGTGTTGAAGCTATAGAGGGCACTATAGAATGAAGGAGAAGAAAAGCTGATTCCTTATATTTTCGGGCTACAGTATTTCCCCCCCCTTTCGAGAAAAACACATTTGATCAGCTTGACAGAACTGGAGCTGAACATGTCCGTAAGCATCGGCAGATTTTTTGACATTTCAACTTTTTTTTTTTTTACTTTCTTCTGTGCAGAAGCGCACGTACCTCCACAAACACTGTGTTTGTTTAACACCGTAGTCATGGTAACGATCTGATTAACTCTGAGTCGACCCCTGAGGACTGATATATTTTTTAACCTTCATCATTACATAAGAGTGCACATCAGGTGTGTTTATTTGGAGTCATGAGTTTTATGACAGCTAGGTCAAGTTTTGTAATCTGACTTTGCACACTGTTTGCACACCGCCGGGTGTCTTGAGTGAAGGCAGGCGATTTCGATTTCATGTGGAAATGGTGGACAAAGACAGGTTATAACAAAATGAGAAAAAAAAATAATGATTATGGCTTCAGATAAAATAAAAAATAGAATTATTCAAAAGTAATGCCACTCAATCATCACTTATTTGCCTCCATGTGTGGTGGTGGCTGTGTCTGCAGAGACCCTCTGTCTGGATTTTGATGTTTTGGTTGACCCGGGACGTTTCTGGGTGGGGAGCTGCTGTGTTTCCCACAGCCAATGAGTGTGTGCAGGTGAGTTTAGGGAGTGGACACATTTCATAGATTGGACGCGATTCAAACCAGCAAAATTGATGGACGCGCCAAAAAGGAAAAAAAATATTATCATAGTGAGGCAGAAAACAACGCGGTTAAAGCTCGTTTCCAAAACAAAGGGTGAACCTTGGGTTGTCTTTCAACTGTGGATGACGCAGAGTTGGCCTGCTTTCTGTAGGACAGGCAGGTGCCAATCACCTGCAGTTAGCTTATGCTAACATTTGCAGTGTGGTACAAGCACTGAACGTACACATTTCATCCTGCAGTGAGCGTGCGCTTCTTGGGGTCAAGAGCCCAGAAGGATGGGCTCAGCTTGAATGTTTACAAGCTGCAGCTTCTGACTCCACCTTTAAAAACACTTTCAATAAATATGCATAAAAGAAAAATGTACATTTACGTAGTCCAGCTTTTGACCACACTACACCACCGAAAGCTTCCACTGAATAACATTCTGTCATTTGCAAAAGTGTTTAATCACATAAAATTACTTGAAATGATTCTGCCCTGCTTTATCTTCATGTCTCTCCTTGTTAAGAAATGGCAACACAGTATCTGCGTGTTTGATCTGGACTGAGATAAATGGCTCCTGTCAGTCTTTTTAATAGCTTGTGTTTATTTTTAAACCTGTCAGTAGTGATTCAACAGATGCAAAAAACTATAACAATGTGAGCTCGGGCCAAATAAAATAGCATGTGTGCTACCTGGGAAAAGTGATTGTGATATATATGAAATGCTCCCGTGTTTGTGTTGGCCTGAAAAAACTGAACAAACGACATGGAAACCCCCTCTCAGAGATTTCATGTTCCTCCTTCTTTCCGCCCTCTCTGCTGGCGTCGCCCATTAAAGTGCTCATGCTGTTCACTTTATCATTCTTATGACCCCCATCTTCGCCATCGGTACTGAAGCCTTCCTCCCCCCTCTGTCTCTAATTCATCATCCTTTATAGAGACTAATAGGCTCGAGGTGACACAAGGGAGAGCCGGCGATGACTCCTGCCTGCTCAGAGTGAAGGGTTTTCATTTGCCTCCAAGACATGGTAAAATTCATTTGTTGCAACGGCACCCAATTTTCTCCTGGCTTAGAGCGAAAAATCTCTGCAAATCTTCAGGAAGCCTCTTCAGCGGAGATATACGGCCAGAGTTTAGGAGTGTTGATGATGTCGTTTCCCTCCTGGTCAACTCTTGCTGTTAAAATTACTTGTTTTATATTAAATGGCATGTATTCTACTCTGTGTCTGCAGGACAGAGTCAGATAAGTGCAATGATACGTTCATATTTTACCATAATGCAAGCTCAAAGAGGAAGATTTTCTTTAAAGGTGACATATTCTCCTCCTTTCCAAAAAGTCTAAATAAGTCTCAGAGCTCCTCAAAACATGTGTGTGAAGTTTGTTGTTCTGAATCCACTCTGATCCTGTATTTGATGATGTCTATAAACCCCTCTATTTCAGCCCTGCTCAGAACAGGCTGTTTCTGTGTCTGTACCTTTAAATGTAAATGAGCTGTGTCTGACCATGCCCCCTCTCTGGAAGGGCTTGGGTGTACTCGGGCTTTCTCTCTCCATGTCCTATTGTTTACGGCGAGAAGGCAGACTCAGAGGGCAGAACAAACACCTAGCTGTGGGAGTGTCACCCACCTGGGGGAGGGGTTACTGCCCTTTGTGATGTCATGAAGGGAAAATCTCCAAACTTGATTCGTTTTTATTTGGTGCCTTTTTTCATGAAATGTTTATAAAGTGATGAGATAAACGATCGGGAGTGTTTATATTACGGTTTGTTTTATTCTGAAATTGGCCAGATGTGTTCCCTTGTCCAACTTTCTGTCTGGGTAATTGACTAGAGTATTGACTGGAGTTAAGTATCTCTCCATTTTGATTGTGATGAACTCTGTAGTGGGCAGCGTGGATACAACCAGGCACACATGGATCCTGTGGAAACTGCAAGAAAGGGTTAAAACATCCAAAAACGTATTTTTCAGTAGCAAAGTAGAAAGAAGGGAGAAACGCCTTTAAGTTTTTCAGTCCAAAGAAACCTTTAAAAGGGAACGTGTTGGCATAGAAAGTCAATAAAAGTACACAAGGACATACATGTTGGCAAACAATGTTTAGGTTGAGCAAGGATGTGTGCACCAAGGTGAAATGTACATGTCTATGCAAGGTAAAAAAGTTTAATTTTATATTCTGAAGTTGAAGTTGCAAAAAAGAAGGAGGGACATGGAGGAGTGAAACCAAAAAATTGGACATCCAGTCAAGTTTTGAGAAGTGTATTTTTAGTAACATCACACTGCACATCAACTCGGCCTCATCCAGAGAAAAAAATCAAATAATCGAAACCCAGAGGCGACACAGCAATCACAAACAATCATTACGCACACACAACGTTGGTACATATGATAATCTGTGGCTAACAATTACAGCTGATCTGTAAAGGCAGAAGCATAAAGGGCTGTTTTCTCGTGAACAAATATGGACAATTAAAATACACCAGCTGCCAAATTTATGCAAATCGGAGGCAAATATTTACTCAGCTTTTAATCTTTACATACTCAATACTGCAGGTAAAAAGCTTAATGTTTGGGTTGAAGCCTTGCTGCAGAGAGGGTTTCTTCCTATAGCCTCCATACAGTCAATGAATGAGTCTTGTTCAAGGGATTTACTCAAACTAAGACTTTGAGTAAATCACTTAATATAAACGGAACAGTCACTTTAATATAAACTAAAAACATAAAAAAAAGCCTTGAGCACCAACAACCGTTGTAGTAATGCTAATATATATCCATGATTAGCACAATAAAAAAAAGCTAGCAGTAGCAGCGGCAACATAATTATAGTTGGATTTAGCCTGCAGGCTGTTATTAAATGCGATGATGTCAAACTGAACTTAAAAAGCCCCCATTAATCATATTTACTAAAGGAACTCTTCAAGCTAATGATGTGTAGTAAAGCTTTGAAGTGGTAACCAAGACAGACAGCGTGTGTACTCAAAGCTGCTCATGGTGATTTGCAAGCAAATGCCAGCATGTGTTTGTTCAGCGGGGTGAGCTTGCACCTTTAAAAGTATCTCTCAGTAAAATAAATACGTACTGAATTCTGTACAAAAAAGTGGTGTTCATCTTCATACCCAAGCAGCCCAGTTTACTTTACAAGCTGCTGCAATCAAAGCTTGGATCTGTATGAAACGGTCCTGGTTGAATGCTAATAAATAATGATAAAACGGTAACACTTTATATTAAGGTGCTTGTAATAAGCATTAATAACAGGTAATAAGTCACTTATAAGACCTTATTAGATTATTATTAACACAAATAAGACTATATGTGTTGATATAGGCATAATTAACACATTTATTGTCTTATAAGACACTTATAGGCTCTTTATTAGAAATGTACTGACACTTTATATACCCTCATAAACATTAATAAGATGTTTATTAACATTAATAAGACTTCATGAGTTTTAATTAAACTATAAATTAATTTATAATTGGCTTGAGATATTAATTAAACCAAAGAAACTTGTTTATAGACCACTTATCAATGTTCATGAGCTGTTTATTGACATTAATAAGACTTTATTAGGTTCATATTAATGTCTTATAAAGGTTAATAAATACTTTATTATGCACTTATTAACAGTTAACAAAGCTCCTCTGCAGGTACTGGATCTAAAGTGGGAACACTACTTATAAAGATTAATAAATACTTTATTATGCACTTACTAACAGCTCAGTGGGAACAGGGTCCAACTTTCAAGTAAACGCAGAAACAAAAAGGAAGTCTATTGAACTTCCACTCAAACAGTTTTTGAAAAAAAAAATGCTACTAAAAATACAAGTTATCTTTAACGTTAACTGTAAACAACATTATGAAAACATTTGGTGTGTCATAGATACCAACATATCTGATCAAATTCAGGGAAAAAGCATAGTTGTTTTTAACCCATGTTACTGTACATAAAGTGTTGAAGGTGGACAAACATCAGAAGACTAGGACTCCTGGAGTCCAAGGTGTGAATACCAGTCAAGAGATGCACACAGGAATACATTTTCAAACTTTGTATGTAAGGAACACAAATATTGCAGGTCAAGATTCCAATATACAATTTACTAATGCAATTAACAACTTAATTAATAAAGTGTGCACATCAATCAATTTTTATTTGTATAGCGTCAACTCATAACAAGTGTTATCTCGAGACACTTTACAAAAGAGCAGGTAAAGACCTTACTCATTGTTATGTTACATAAAGCAGGTAAAAGCCTTACTTATTGCTATATTACAAAGATCCGGCCTATCCATCATGTGCACTTTAGCAAAGCAGCAAAAGTTACAGTGGTAAGAAAAAACTGCCTTATTAAAAGGCAGAAATCTGCGGCCGGATCCCCGGCTCATGATGAAACAGCCTTCACGGGCCTAGACTGCGCTGGGCTTGGAAAGGGATAGGAGAGACTGGGATAAGATGCAGGAAGAGGGATAGGGAGCAAGGGGGTGGTGGGAGGCAAACCATCCATCAACTGCCTGCTTCTGAAAAAAAAAAACAGCAGTTCCACACTTACAAATTGGCACACTAGTGTTCACATTGATTGATTGGACTTTGTCAGAAAAAGTCTGAGTCCCTGCAGACCAAAGCTTGGAATTTTCCACATCGCTAGATACATGGAAAGAAATGTCAATCTCAATGTTTGTAAAGTAGTTAGCACAACTGTCTAGGAAGGTTGTAGAAAGGCAACTCAGCAGATGAAGATTTTCCAAGAGGTGAGTATTTACAGTGATTAAACCAACACGTGTTAACTTAACAAAACAACAAAAGTTCAATGTAAATAAGGCAACTAACTTCATGATTAAATCAGACTAAGAAACATGTTACAGGCAGCACGTCCTCACCTCTCCTCATGCAAGAGCACACGTCTCCTGGCTTTATAGATGGCCCCATTAACAAAATGGCAGCACAACTCAAGTAGTGGGTTTACACTTTTCACTTAAAGCAAAGAAATCTACATAAACCCTTAAATTAACCTCAGATCATTTACTCAACTAAATTACTTTTAAATAATTAAATTACATTCTACCAGTAACTCAAACATGAAAGAAATTATTAGAAAGAAAATTTCTCAGAAATAAAACTCCTTCAAAATGGTCTGCCCCAGTGATGTCAGCGATGACATCATCAATCTGATAAATACCCAGGAAGTGCTGGGCTATCCCCTTTTAGCTGCATGGAGGCACATGTGAAACTGAACAAAAGAACAAACAGAGGTAAGTATGGATAAGACAATCAATGGTATTTTGCAGTTCCAGAAACTAAATAAAAATGACTGAACTAAGTCAAGACTGTGTGTTTGCTTTAAGTTAATTTATGCTTTGATGTGAACTGTAACTTATTGCTAACACAAACAAACCCGGGATAGTAGTAAGTGCTGCAATATTACACAAGCAAAAATAAATTAAAGCTAAATTCAAAACTGTAATTAATGATGTGATTTGATATTAAATAAAGACTCGCTTGGTTCGGACCACGTTCTCACAGGGAGAACCGAACTCTGGTGCACTTGGAAGTTCCCCGTTTTCAAGTACATAATTTGGTTCTTTTGACAATACCAGGGTTAAAAACAACTATGCTTTTTCCCTGAATTTGATCAGATATGTTGGTAGCTATGACACACCAAATGTTTTCATAATGTTGTGTACTAGTGGTGTAAAGATTCACCGATATACATCGCAATCAGATTTAAATGTTACAGATGCGAGTACATCGATAGACGGAACCCTGGGTCGATCTAAATGTACCATCAACCGGTCAATAAATCGATTATTAAATTAAAAATCGGTTGACAGAAGCTGAGCCGCTGCATTTCTACAGTGTCTCTCAGACGATGTGAAATCTCTCTCGCCTTGACCTTTCACGTGAGATTGCGAGAATAACCCTTGACCTTTCTCGCGAGACTACGAGAGTAAAGTTAGCGTGCAAGATGTAACATAAACAAATCAACATGTCCACCGAAGCTGACGACATTTTCAATGCGCCATCAAACAAGAAGGATGGGAAACTAGATAAAACTCTGGCTATTTGTAAGTTGTGCTGAGTTGCTATCAAGTATAGCGGCAGTACAACAAAACTGAACACTCACCTGGTGAGACGACACGGAGGACAATATGCGGGGGGAGACGAACCCGTGGGAGCTAAAACAGCTAGCATAGCTAGCACATGCAACGAAAAGCAAGAAAGTGGCTCAGACATTCAACACTTTTTCCAGCCAAAACTCAGCCACAATTCAGCGAGGTCCAAGGTAATCACGGCTTCTATAGCCCGTTTTATCGCTAATGACTTAAGACCATACAGTGTCGTGGAGAGTGATGGGTTTCGTGACACGATACACACGTTAGAGCCAAGGTACAAGATACCTAGCAGACAGCATTTCACTGACAAATGTGTGCCGGAGTTGTACAACAAAGTAAAGCAGGAGGTTAAAAAAGAACTGTGTGATGCTGAACGAGTGGCAATAACAACCGATGCGTGGACATCTTTGGCAATTAATTCTTATGTGACGATCACTGTGCACCATATCTCTCCGGACTGGGAGTTGAGGAGTCACGTCTTACAAACAAGAATGTTTAATCAGTCACACACTGGGAAAAACTTGGGCGCTTTATTGAAAGAGCCTTGTGCCGACTGGAACATTGCTGACAAAGAACCAGCCTTGGTAACTGACAATGCCAGAAATATGATTGTAGCTGGAGTAGAAGCAGAGATGACCCCCCACCTAGGGTGCTTCGCTCACACCCTAAATCTAGCCTCACAGAAAGCCTTTCAAGTGGACACTGCTGCAAGGTTGCTGGGAAGAGTGAGGAAGGTAGTTGGATTTTTGCATCGCAACATTAGGGGAGCTGAAATCCTTCGAGAAAAACAGCAGCAACTGGCTTTGCCTTCCCATAAGCTCATTCAAGATGTGTCCACTCGATGGAACAGCTCCTATGACATGTTGGAACGCTTTTTGGAGCAGCAACCTGCTGTTTTAGCCACACTCATGTCAAGGGAGCTCAGAAAAGGGGAGGAGGTAAACGCTCTTAATGAGAATGATATCTGCAATGCCGAGGACATAGTCAAAGTGATGGCACCTGTCAAAGTTGTGACTACTATCATGTGCGATGATGAGCAGCCCACAATCTCAATGATTGCCCCACTCAAAGCAAAACTTCAAAAACAATTTGAGACATCTGAGGAAGACACTGCGCTTACTGCTGAGATGAAGAGGGTATTTAACAATGATTTTAAGAACCGGTACACTCAGTTCCATGACCTCCTCCATACGGCATCTGCTCTAGACCCTCGCTTCAAATCCTGATCATGTCGATCAGTATAAGTATTTTGTCTCACAGAAGAGTAACTAAAGTGTGAGGGTGATGATGTGATGGTTCTGTTTTCAGTTATCTTATTGGCTTTGCAATGTTCAGAACTAGTAATTTTGCATTTAGATACAGAATGGTGAATGGCAGAGTTGCACTCTAAAAATGTATTTTATTATTTGTATTTAATTTTTACAGCTGAGCCTACTATAACTGCTGGTAACAGTTGTGTGAATAATGAAAGGCTTGTGTGAGTGCAAGCAGCATCCATGATTGACTATTTTGTCTCACAGAAGAGTAACTAAAGTGTGGGCTGATGATGTGACAGTTGTGTTTTCAGTGTTCTTAGTGGTTTTGCAGTGCTCACAAAGCTAATGATTTTGCATTCAGATTCAGAATGGTTAACAGCAGAGTTGCACTCTGACTTGTTTTTTTTTCCACAGCTGAGCCTTCTGGTAATAGTTTGCTACTTTATTGTATCCAGTTTTCATTGAAATGTGGCTTGTATGTTATTGTTGTGTTACTTCATCTCTCTTTGAGTCTACATGAGCTGGCTATAAGACCTGTGATGCAATAAACACAAAGACATAGTTCTGAAATTATAAATTTGTCTTCCTTTTTTCCATCAGTTAGAAAATGCAAGGAGCCATATGAAGGTGAGCATGTAGCTTTTATAAAATTGGCTTGTTTTAGTTCATAATGGAGTGAAATGTCTGTGTTAAGCAAATATTAAGATCTGTATCATCCTGCATCGCATTGTATCGAAACATCGAATCGTACCGAATCACATTGAATCATTTAATCTTAAATTGTATCTTCCTAGAATCATATCATAGCCCATGTATCTAGATTCATATCGAATCGTCTTATAAGGGAAAGATGCACACCCCTATTGTTTACAGTTAACCTTAAAGATAATACTTGTATTTTTAGTAGCATTTTTTTTTCTCCAAAAACTGTTTGAGTGGAAGTTCAACAGACCTCCTTTTTGTTTCTGCGTTTACTTGAAAGTTGGACCCTGTTTCCACTGAGCTGTTAATAAGTGCATAATAAAGTATTTATTAATCTTTATAAGTAGTGTTCCCACTTTAGATCCAGTACCTGCAGAGGAGCTTTATTAACTCTTAATAAGTGCATAATAAAGTATTTATTAACATTTATAAGTAGTGTTCCCACTTTAGATCCAGTACCTGCAGAGGAGCTTTATTAACTCTTAATAAGTGCATAATAAAGTATTTATTAACCTTTATAAGGCATTAATATGAACCTAATAAAGTCTTATCAATGTCAATAAACATCTTATGAATGTTGGTAAGTGGTCTATAAACAAGTTTCTTTGTGTTAATTAATATCTTACAAGCCAATTATAAATAAATTTATAGTTTAATTAAGACTCATGAAATCTTATTAATGTTCATAAACATCTTATTAATGTTTATGACGGTATATAAAGTGTTAATAACGTTTCTAATAAGCGCCTATAAGTGTCTTATAAGACATAATAAATTTGTTAATTATGCCTATATTAACACTTATATAGTCTTAATTGTGTTAATAAGAGTCTAATAAGGTCTTATAAGTGATTATTACCTGTTATTAATGCTTATTACAAGCACCTTAATATAAAGTGTTACCGATAAAACTATTCAAAATATCTGACTCACTTTGGTGCATAATGGCCAGATCTAAGCAAGTCAATCAACTTTAATATAAAAGTGAATAGATGCAAAAAAAACAGGGCGCCGGACTGGACTAGTGGTTAGTTGATGAACTCCATGTGCAGAGGCTGTAGTCCTCGAAGTAGGTTCAGCTTGTGTTGATTCCAACCTGTGGCTCCATTCCCACATGTCATTATTCACAATAAGGCACATAACTGACCTGATTGTCAGGTGGTTGTGTTTAAACGGTTTGTCAAGACCCGCCTCAGCTCCACCAACCAGGTTGCCTGAAAGTTAGGCTGAGACAGCATTTCCAGCATGGCGACCGCCATCGATGGGATTTCAGCGACCCCTTACAGTAAAAGATCAGTGACGTGATCTCACTGCAAATTTCCACATAGTTGCCATGGCTTTGCACCATTGGACGTTGGGCCATTGGACTTTGCGTACACTCTCTCACTGGGTCTGTTTCTGGAGCATGAGGGCAGCTAACCAAGTGACAAGATAAAACATGATTTATCATAAACTCAGGGAAAAGAATTGAAGAATGTTACACTACCTGGGAGAGTTTTGTGGTTCGTTCATGTTCATATGTCAAAGTTAAAATAAGAGAAGTCAACGAAGAAGAAGAAGACCTTCTGCTCCTCCGACTTCTTATCTCATCACAGCTGTTATGTTTTTTATGTCATTTTAGAAACCTGATTTTAAGCCTCCCAACCTCTGTTTGTAACTGTTTTACATAAGTGTGTTTATTTATTGTAAATAAAGTTTTGTACTCGCTTAACTATCTTATACATTTTAGCCTTTTGTAGACTGATTTTAGCAGTCTTGTATTATCTGTCCCCTGTTTTTTCTTTTTGATCTAATGTCTGTTTTCTAATTATTTCTGTAATGACTCGATGTCATTGTAAATGAGGGTTGCCCCTCAATGATCTTTCGAGTATAAATAAAGGTTGAATGGAATGTAATCTTCCTCTTCTTCTGTTTATATACTTGTATATAAAGTACTCCAAGTTTGTACTCATAAGTTCTGCACTTGTGTTCAGACGTTACCTCGAATGTAACAAAGAGCAGAGTCAGTGTTAGGCCAATGCAGCTGCAAGATGCTTGAGTCAGATCCGTGGTGAGTGCAAACGACTGACTTTTACGACACTGAATATACATTAATCTGAAGATGCATATAGTCGAAGGCTTCGCTGGAAAAACAGCTGAGAGCTAGAAGCACATAATTAATATTTAAATGTGTATATGAGTTCGTTCATCATCTCCAAGTTGCTGAGGAGACATAAAATATGGCACGCTGCTTAACTAAAGTGGGGGGAAAAAAAGCCTTGTGGGGTATTGTATGTCCAGAAGTGTTATTTGTTTAATCCACAGGTAGACTATTAGCCGAGCGAGCTGAGTTATTGATCTCATCATCTAAATAAATGAGAAATTATTAGGTGAATTAACAAGGCAATGATAACATCATTTACCCATCCCAGGTTTAGACAACGTGGGAAGAAGATGGTAAATTACTCCGCTCAGAAAGCATTCTCGGAGTTAATAGTATTTCCAATAAAGGGTAATTAGGTTTGATTAACCCGAACGTGCTTCCTTTGGGGAGAAAAATATTAGGCTGAGAAATGTGTTTTATTCCTAAACTGAATAACGAATGCTATTTTTTCCAAGATGCAGATCATGCTGCACATGAATACTGAATCACTGCTTATTAATACCGTGAAAAGATAAGGCCTCAACATAACTCGATGCTTATAAATACAACTGTTTGAATTATAAACGTGCCAGAAGGCAGCGATAAAAAAACAACATGATACTGAATCTACTGTAGGACATTCAGCTGCAGTCTATGGAACCTGATGTTAAAACATGCGTTTTTTTATTGTTTGTGTAAGTATAGATTTCATGACCGCCTTCAGTGCCAGAAGCCCAGGAGGCTTTGTCCTGGCAGCAGAAGCCCGGATCTCGAGTAGAGGGAGCTCCCCCAACCTTCAGTGAGGTGATGTGGCATTACTACCACACGACGTCCCTGACGCCCAGCCTCCACCATCAGACTGTGTCGTCCCAACAACCGCCCAACGCCAAGCCTCCACCTTCGGACTGTGTCGTCCCTCAACCACCACTCGACAACCATCCTCTACCTTCGGACTGTGTCGTCCCTCAACCACCGCTCGACAACCAGCCTTCACCTTCGGACTGTGTCATCCCAACCACTCATTCATGCACGGCCTACTCTGACCTCCACCTCAGCGGAGAGGAAGTGTGAACAACAGGAATACAAAGGAGAAATCCTGTCTGCATATTATCCCTTTTATCCCCCACCATTTTTTTTAACCCATTCCATCCAATTTATAATTTGTTAATAACAATTTGCTGCAGATTGAGATAAATATGTTCAACTGGTGCCCTCTTTCAACAGGCGTCTGTCTCAGGTTCAGCGAAATCCTCAGAGCTCCAGCAGACCGACTCGGTAACTCAGACATGAAAACATGAAGACAAACTGTGGCCCCCTGTGAAAGGGGTCAAGTCTCAAATCTCATGCAGATGATCTTTAAGCTAAACTTCCCCATCTGCTCTTCCATGCTGCCCTGCAGTCCCAAGAGAGTGCTTAAACAGACTGTTGAGAAATTAGGAGTGCAACTCAAACTCTCCTTTTGGAAAGAAGAAAGTGATCCAACTGTTTGAAATAAGTTTTTCAATTGACGAGAGAAAGAGTTACAAACAAGATTTCTGTAAATTGTGCATAGTCAGGTTGATTATATATTTGGCCCATAAGATTAACCGTACAAGTTTTATATCAGTTTCTGAAATAGTCATACAATTTTAATTATAGGGGAAAGATTGACGAGACCAACAACCATAAGATTTTCACTAAGGAAACTGAGGCTGCTGTGCTGGTAAAACATGCAATGCTGAATTGTTTGTGTTACCCAAACCAAGAAATCTTCATCTAAAGCAGACGAGTAGTTTCGGTGCCTAAATAAATTTAAAAAACGTAATCTCAACAATGTTATGGTGGAATCAGAGGCGCTGCTGGTCAATAGGCATGGCTACAACTGCTTGGGTCCCCCTGAGGACTGACAAACTTAAAACCAAAGCTGTGGCTCAAAATGTGCAAATTCTGCAATGACAGTCGGAAACCTCCCTAAGCCCCCCCCCCCCCCCCCCAATCTTACAGCACTCACTGTCCTTGCTCTTCTAAGTGTCTCATGCATTATTTCTGTGTAAAACCAAAGTTTGTCACTGAGTCAGGGAGTGAAAAAAGAAAGAGGAAGAGGAGTAAGCATCAGGACACTGGCAGACATCATGGTGATGAACGCTGGTTTGAGGGGCCCCCAATTAATTATTGCCTGGGGTCCAAATGGAGCCTAGAATCGCCACTGGGTGGAATGGTAACCAAAGACATTTTCAAACTACAATCAGGGGGATCAGGCCCAAATTGTGTTGTTGTAGCCCGCCCTAGAGGTATTTTATGGAGTTTTTGTTCTTCATTACATCAATTAGCTTGAAACGCCATCAACCATATTACCTCAAAATATCTCCACTTAAACATACACCCAGTTCCCTCGGTCCACATTTCCTGTAACCTACACCTCATCCTAAACTCTGCCACCCTCGTTTTTCAAAGTTGGGATCATTGATTGGTGACTTTGACGCCTGGACTCTGGCCCCCAGCCAAAAATGATAACTGTTCATGTGGGACGATGGAGCTAAGTGCTAAATCAATGGGGGCCAGCCTCTCTGATGTGGATATAGCGTTACCGGGAAAGCCGGTGGCACGAGGTGGGGAAGATTTTTCCCTGGGGAAGACTTTTGGAGACACACCACCACCGCCAGCCGAAACTCCAGTCCGTAGGTTCATCATTCACACGATCAGTTACAGAAGCCCCAAAGCAAAAGTGCTCCTTAGGAGGAGTCACAGTTTGTCTATCAATATCCTCTCATGTGGGTTATTTGATTTGATGACAATTATGCTCACTGACAGCTCTGATTGGACTTGTTTTTTGTCAGGTTTGGCATCTCCTAATGGCAGACTCAGGATCTTCATGAAGAGTACACTCAATGATTTGGGATATCTACATGTAAATGTGTGTTTGAGGGCAAGAACAACAAGTTCACACAAAGTTTGCAAACAACTCATGAATAGGCAGGAGTTAGCACTGGGCTTTGCAGATCCAGCAAATTCCCTTAATTTTCACATTTTTGTAAAGGTTACATCTTTTAAATTAAGCCTTTTTCACATGTACACTCTTGCAGAGTTTCACAAGGACTGACCCAGAATTCCTCCTGATCTGGTTGTTCACACTTAGTTCACAATATCAACAAAAGAGCAAAGAACAAATTAGCTAACAGACAACATAATGCAGCAGTTTATTTAAGTGCACAGAGATCGTACCAGTTGAGTGCTTACAATCTATGGTCACTGATCGCAGGGAATCGTCAATCAACGCATTCGGAAAGGGACAAATTTACAGGTTGAGATTATTTAGCCCAAAAAAATAACAAATGTTCATGTGGTTCAATTTGTTCTGGTAACACAAGGAAAAAATGTGCCTCGCTTTGGGTCTTGATGATTTGTGTCCATGTCTTTGTGTAGCTAGCCAGATCCACATTAACCGTACCAAGCCTGGTTGTAGGGAGACTATTTTATTTTATATTAAAGGCTTTATATGTGATTTTTTGATCCAGCAGATGTCGCCCTTGAGCACCAGCATGAAACCAAAACAACTCGTGCTGCATTGTTGTGTTAGCATGCTAATGCTAGCGATCTTTATTATGCTCGTATCTTCACACTGCATGTAAATTTACCTGAAATGAGCGTAATCTAGAAACACAGTTAAGCAGTGAGTACAGTATGTTATTCTTCTTTCTCTAGTCCCTCAATTAAACAACTTTTATACGAGAGGGGAGGAGTCAGCCGGCCGTCCCGGCGATGTAAACAAAGTGAAGATAGGACTCTGAAAACTCTGAAAGCATCACAGACAGTGGGACTCGGGTGTTACACCCATTGTAGACAGTCATGACTCACAGAGTTATTTTCAGAGGATATACTTGATTTATATTACATTTAAGTGTGAAAAATCGCATTTATAAAGACTTTCACTAAACAGACTGTAGAGGTTGCGCCACTCAAATAACTAAGGAATCAGGAAGTGATATGAGCTCACTACCTTGGATGGTACCAGATGGTAAAAAAATATATATATTTCATGCAGCAAATTTCTAAATAGAAAAAACCTTTGCAGATCCATTTTACAAGTCTGATGACCTTACTGCTCCATGTGAAGGAAAACCATTGACTGTTTTTATTTGTGAACTTGTGTAAATGATTTGATAGGTTCACTCAGAGGGCTTAACAGGGGGTCAGCCCTAAGTTCCCACAGCCCTAAGTTCCCACAGCCCTATGTTCCCACATGTTCCCCTATGTTCAAAATTAGGTCTTGTGTTCCTACATTTCCCTCCAATTTAAGCCCTATCCTCCCACAAGATTTTTTGGAAGCTAGTCAATGCGAGGCCTCTGTGCTACTTAGTTTAGTTTGTTTATTTAAAAGGACAATGTGCACTTACATTAAATGTTTGCAATAAACAAAGAGATGGGCGCACCAGATTTAGCTAAAAGCTACATTCCATCTGTAGTCCATTGCTACTGGATAATAGGTTGGCTGTAATTGGCTACCAAATTGGGAGAAAGTGGGATAAAATCTGATACAAATTTATGAAAAAGGAAATGTGGGAACATAGGCACGCTCCCCTTAACAGATACAGAGAAGAAATAAGGTCCGGATAATAAAACAATTAGATGTCTTGATTTGTCCCACAGCTGCAGGGTGTCTCATTAAAGGACAGTCCTAGTCGTCCACAGAGAAAGGTCATTTTTTTTTAGAAACTCTCAGCTTGAGTTTTAAATGAATTCCCGGCTTAGCAGCCATGCCTGCGCCGTGACTGGACCGCAGCATGATTACGTTTGGGAGATGATTCCGGCGGCTCGGTGATGATTAGGGCCGCGCGGTGCCGTTCTCGGGCGTGCTAAATTAGCCCACCTGTCCCAAATGGACACTACGCACGCACACAATGCCAAACCGCGCAGTCAGGGAGGAGACTGGGCGATGTTAGCGCCACATTAAGTTGTTTCCATCATTAGGCTTACTGTTGCTTATTTCCCACGTGAGTCGTGTGTTTTTTGTTTTGAGGGATGAGTTTATCAAGGTCGATGTGAGGCACCAACGTACCGTTGAACGGTTACGTGTCAATGATTATTTGTCCCACTATATTGTCTCTGTTTTTTTTTTCTCGATTTCTTTTGTCTGTTTAAATTAAAAAACAAATCCCATGAAACGCATTGTTGAAAATGAAGATTTAAATTTCAGACAATATAAGCATTTGCCAAATGAGCAATATCTCAAATAATAGTATCTGTAATCAGCCCCGCTGCCAGGGTCTCTGTGTCTTACTGTGATAATGGTGGCTGATATGGTGGGTACAAATTAGCCTTTTCCATCTCTTCTTCCCATTGTCTTGAATGTGATTGTGTCTGAAACTGGATGAAAGAGCAGGGCACGATGCATTCAGTTGAATGTTGCACGAGCAGTAACACAGGTTGAACGTTTTGAAGGAATTAAAAATGTAAAGGTAGTTTTGCCAGAAAAATACATTGTGTTTATAGGAGACCAGGGGTGAAGAAGAAGTGACACAGTTTAGATTGAAAACAATGAAATAAAGTCCTTAATGTGAATTACTTCCAAACAAACGTTCAGACCGATCATGCAAATAACTTCATTTGATCCTTCTATGGCTACTTTGATTTATTGTTGTATCTGTGCATCTATCTTTTCACTTTTAAGGATTTATAATTAACATAAAAAAACCCAGGAGTCCTCTCCACCGAGCAGCTCTGGGAACAGAAGGGGGCCTCTAAAGATGGACGCCGCTTCAGCAGGCAGACTGAGCAGTTGTGTCTGGAAACCTGATAGAGCGCCCCTCACCCAAAACTTAAAACACCAGCAGAGATCAATAGCTGCAGCATGTTAGCTATTGTCCAGCACACTGTCCTGCTGCTTTTGATGTTCCAGCTAAGCTAGATAGAAACCTTCCTCCAAAAGCAACAGATCTGCAGGAGTTCTCTAACTGGGGTCAAATGCACGAGTACGCAGAATTTATTTGAATAGCTTTTTTTGACTTCAGTCTATGAAATGACCCTTGCCTTTATTTGGGACAGGCGTCAGGACGAGACGGGTATTTAATTTTTTTCAAACAAAACTAAATCACAGCAAATTGTATACTTACACCAGACAGATTATTACAATGTGTAGAAAATTAAGATCACTGATTTGATGGTACTTTGTAAGACAGCCCATCCATGCCAACCTGCTGCACTGTGGGGAGACACCCTTGTTAATATATTTTTGATGCAAACTGATCAACACTGAATGCATCGGGGCCTTTAATCGAGAGCTGCCTTTACTTATCAAAACATGCAACATCAGGCTAGTTCAAGAGACCGAGCCTTAAAGCATGTATTTGAGGTTTTACGGTGTGCAGATTTTGGGGATTTTAGGTCAAACATCCTAAAGGTTCGGGCTAAATTTGAATAAAACCTTCTTTTTTTCTTCTTCATGTAATGTAAGCTGGCAGTTGTTACTGGGTGCACTGGCATGCTGGGCTGTAGCTACCAAAGAGGGCACTGAGATTTGTGTTGTTTTGGATATTAAAACATCAAAATGAGTTTGCATTGCATGATTGAACACATTGGAAAACATTTTTAGTCAAGATTCAGGAGAAGGGTTTGAAACGATATTTAGCACTGAATGACAGGGTTATTAAATATACAATAATTAAAAAATATAGTGATTCAGTTAAGGTTAACAAACAAACAAAAAACAAAAAAATAGTCTGCAACACGCTTAGCAGCAGTACATTCAAATGTCAGTCTGAACATATTTTCTTGAACTATTTGGAGACTAGTGGGAATATTCCAGGAGAGTTAAAATGTAATGGCAGATGGATTTGGTCCCACAGATCCAGTAATTCTAAATGAACAGATATATTTATTATTAATCCTAATATTGGTCACTGTTGAACTATTTAAATGTACTTTTTCAACGGTCCTCAGAATGTGACAGTTTGATGTTTGTGGAGACAGAAAATAAGTTTTCTTTCTTCTTCATATTTTCACATTCAGAAACTTTCAGCGATATTCAAACTTTGTGAGGACAACGTCGCTGTAAACAAAAGATTTTCATGTGTATTGCATCTTAACTCTCATTTTTCATCAACAAAAGTAATAAAAAAGAATTGTATATTAATGTTTATCAAAAGAAAACACCAGCGCCCCTCAGGTCCCCCAGAGGAGAGAAAAAATGTTAATATTTTGTAAATTTAATGAGTACCCTGTCGTCTGCGTCGAGTCTAAAACAATATGAGAGTCGCGATGAATTACTTTGCTGTTTCAAATAAAGAAAAATAAAAGATTTGCCTGTATAATTAAAAGCTGGTCTGCAGCCTCTGGGTGTCTCAGACATCGTCTCAAACTGTGAGAAAAGATGAAAAACAGATCCGGCATAATCGACGACGCCCTCCCTGCGAGTCGGAGCAAGTGCACCTCACTCAGACGCCGGTGTGGAATGCATTCTGGGTAACGTGCCGTCTGGCCCTCGTGTCCGTCATCTTTTAAATAGCAGCAAAAGACAGAACACTTGTGGACCTCTCTGGCAGATTTATGGGCTGTTAATGTCCCTCCACCTTCGCCCGGCTGTTTCCCTGCTGCTCTTGTTGTGAAGGTGCTGAATGCAGGTTGTGATTCTCCAGCCTGAGACGTGATAATTCCTCACATCCACTCGTCCAGGCTTCTCTTTTCTGCACTGTCCCGAAGAGCGAGGATCTGTCAGCCGACCCCTCGGGGCAGCGGGGTCAAGTTTAGGGAGACTTTTTTCTTTTTTAGCAGATGGTGTTTTAGAGTTCAGTCTGTCACTCAAGGAAGAACAGAGAAAGAGGAGAAAAGACACTTTACGGCATTAATTGACTCACGTGTGTCTCAATATTGACCCGGCTTCCCCCTTAAAGCGTTCCCCGTCCTCGTCTCCAAAATGAGACACTTAAGGTCAAAACGTCAGCAAAACAGTTTCTTACATACCACTTATTCACCGCTCGCTTAAATATTGATGATCATCCGAGTGGCTCGGTTCACTTTCTCATTCAATTGGAAATCAATTCTTTAAGCTTCTTTGAAAAAACAAAAGAGAAGTCGGATCATCTCTTTGAGTTTAAAAAAAAAATGGTGTAAATGTGCTGACCCTTTGCCTGATGGAGGTCTAGTACCGAAACGTTTAGACGATGTGCTGGAGTTTACCTTTTGGTTTTTGTTGGACAAAAATACTACCTCATACTAACTTTTGTTTGTAGGAATTGATTTCATTACTCAACATTACTGGGAAAATACAATAAAATAAAGGCAGTGAAAAAATATGATTTTAACTTATTTTGTACAAGTTGCTTTAAAAAAAACAAAAAAAACTTGCTACTTCTTCCTGCTCCAAACTCACCTTGTGTTGTTTAACTTCTGCCCACTAAAAAAGAAGAAGCTATTCTACCTTCCTTTTGCTTTTCTTTAAGGAGAGTACAACCAAAGCCTGTGTAGAACATGGACATAGTCTCAGTGACATCATCCATTAGGTTTTGAAGAGGCCCAACAATGGCGGTCACCATATTGGAGGAGAGAATGGGGGATGATATGCAGCAAAGGGTCGAGGTTGGATTCAAACCCCCGGCCTGCTGCAACAAGGACTTTAGCCTCAGTTCATGGGGTGCACAACAGTTGCTGCAGTTTTTTTGTACTTTATTTTACAATACTGGAGGTTGTTACTTGGGTACATTATGGGAATGGGGGTAATGTTGCTGCATTTTGAAGCACGCAACATGGGAGTTTTTCAAGGACAATGTTGTGTGAAACCAACAAGCAGCAAGGTGATTACTTAAAGCAGCAGAAGAAGAAGATGGTGGATTGCAGAGAACACAAGGTCAAAGAGCTCCCTGCCCTCCAAACACAGGATGAGATCCCAGACCAGACTACAGGAATGGTAAAACAAGAGAAGCAAAGAAAACAACAAAGGAGATTATGACAGACCTATTATTCCTCGTTGCTTCACACTAAAAGAAGCCTCTACTTGCCTCGTCTGTATTTTTTACCCAGTCTCAATCAATCACCTGTTTTGTTGTTTGGGGAGCCATCCATGCGTCCTAATGTTAATCCAATAAACGGCACATGTTTTACACGAGTTTACCGTTCCCATATTCATCACAGCTTGCTGTATTCTAATGGCGTAATTATTCTAATGTTGATTAAGCCACTTGGGTAATTAGCATTTTTTCATTGCGACGGCATCCGCAGGTGAACCGAAGGGAGGGGAAAAAGAAAAAGGAGGGAGACGTCCCAAACTACATTTCAGCACGTTACAGGCACTCGTCACAGCTCTGGAAGTGGCTTTTTTTTTTTTAAACAGAGCGACATTTGTGCAAATGACTAAACTTTTTTCCCAGTTTTTTGTTCCTAATGTGACATTAAAAGTGAATGTTTAAGTAGAGAGAGAGGTTTAAGCAGCTGAGGGAAGCCGCAGTCTTTAAGTGACTGAGATCAGGTTCCTGGAGCGAGATAGCTCCGTGAACTGAGCCGTGACTTAAGGCACCCCTCTTAGTGTACTTTTTTTCTTGCTTTGGGAAAACATGTCTGTTGAAACAGTCAACAGAGTGCACGGACGCTCGCTGGACTCACCCCGGCGTTTACTCGGGTTACCCCAGATGGACGCCTCGCCACATGGTCCCCTCGGGGCCTCCAGCAGCAACCACAGCTCCCTGCCCTTCACAGGGACAGAGGATATGTTGAGGAGACATCGTGTGTGTTTGGGTTTGTGTGCATTGTGTGTAGTATGTGGGTTTGTATATGTGTGTGTTTAGACGGTCTCTTACCAACCTCTCAGATTACGTTTGCACTGCAGGCCACGATGCTCTAATATGAATGACTTTATCTTTTTAATTTAGAATAACTTAAAGTCTTTATATGTGATTCTTCACACTTAAATATAATATAAATCAAGTATATCCTCTGAAAATAACTCTGTGAGTCATGACTGTCTACAATGGGTGTAACACCCGAGTCCCACTGTCTGTGATGTTTTCAGAGTTTTCAGAGTCCTATCTTCACTTTGTTTACATCGTCGGGACGGCCGGCTGACTCCTCCCCTCGAGTATAAAAGTTGTTTAATTGAGGGACTAGAGAAAAGAAGAATAACATACTGTACTCACTGCTTAACTGTGTTTCTAGATCACGCTCATTTCAGGTAAATTTACATGCAGTGTGAAGATACGAGCTTAATAAAGATCGCTAGCATTAGCATGCTAACACAACAATGCAGCGCGAGTTGCTTTGGTTTCATGCCGGTGCTCAAGGGCGACATCTGCTGGATCCAAAAATCGCATATAAAGCCTTTAATATTGATGTGCAAAATGGCATTCCTTCTCTTCAAGCACAGAGTTAGATACTTTTAGCAGCATGTTACAGAAGAGTCCCCCAAAACACGTACAGATCTTGTAAAACATCTTTTTTTTATTTTTTTATCTCAACCTGCAAAAGTCAGCGTGTAATAATATTGCAAGAAGAGACACAGGAAGCAGGGGGAGGGACCCAAATGAGAGAAGTACTTAAATGATTTTATGAAAAAAAAATGAATGGTAAAAAGGCCCAAAGGGTTATGAAACTGTGAAAGGCCAATGTCACACTTCAAGGGTTCAGAACAGGTGAACAAAGCCAAAGTCTTCTTAATCGACTAATCAAGCAGGGTCAAAGAAAACGAAGCAAAGGTTTAATTGTGTTATTGAAAATCAACCCTGGAGATGGGCAGGAATGCATAGCAAATCAGGCAAACGTGAAACCTACTATGGCAGGCCAGAAAAATCACACATGTGCAAACAAAGGAAGTCAAATAGAAAAAACAGAAAATATACCAAAAGTGAAAGAAAAGAAATGATCTCTGGATAACTGACTTGAATGAAACACTTTGCATCATGAATCAAAAAAGAGACATGACACTTTCTTCCATATTCATGGCTCTACTAAAGCTCCCCCGACACTTCAGGAGAAGACGTCGTATAAAAAGAAGTAAGTGATACCAATTCATGCCACAGATGAAACTGTCAGTCCCATTTCATATTCTTTATGCCCACATTCAGCTCAGACTATTCTATCATGATCAGATGATGTAGAGTACCCCTTTGCAAGTCCTCAATTACAATGATGCTGCAGGGTTGTGCAGTAGCTGCACAGCGTTATCAAAGGATGAGCTTTATTTGTATAATGTTTAATCTGTGGTTGTGAGTCACAATGGTATTTGTTGCATTTTGTTATATGTTACAATTCATTTAGCAGACGCTTTTATCCAAAGCGATATGTTCTTTGTTTTTACAATTATTTCATTAGAGGGAGCTTTGTATTTGAAGCATTTAAGTGTGATACATTTCGTCACGTGGACAATAAATTGAAGGTGTGTATTGTATGAATCATGAATCCAGAATTGTTTTGAATCAAAAAATAGATTGTGAATCGACTCGTGACCCCAAGAATCGAAATCGAATCATGAGACACCCAAAGATTCCCAACGTTAACTATGGTATTGAATGCTATCATTTTGAATGCAATCATATAGTATGGTATGGTATTGAATGGAATCGTTTCATATTCCTCTATTCAGCGTGCGGTGGATTGTACTCACACGTGGCTTATGCAAATGTGAATGTATTTAACTACATATTTTGGCCACAGTACTTTACCATACTGTAAGAAAAAAAAACAATTCTACTTATTTATGTATTTTTTTCCATGTATAAAGGGCAGGTTTATACGTTTTTCTTCCTCCTGCACCGTTTAGTTCTTTGTAAAGGAAAATTCCTTTACATTGTACTGCTTGAAAATAACAAAATAAAACAAATTAAATGAAACATTTTTTTAGCCTTCAAAACAACCACAGATTTTTGGGCCACCTATAAACACAACTTTGCCATGTTAATATATTCTCAGCTTCATATCCCAATATGCTAACAACCCCTATTTGTACATGCAGCAGTAGAAGTAGAGTAAACATTATTTATTTTGAGTCAGGCTTGTGCACATCAGATCAATTAAAGTTCTCCTTCTTACTCTGATTTGGACTCTTATTTTGAAAATTCCCTTCAGCATCTTTGCACTACTCACCACTGCACTGTTGCCTTGTACATATTGGTCTTTGCTTATTTGTTTATTTTTGTGTTTATTGTTGTTTTAATATTATACCTTTGTACAAAGAGAGATTCTGATTCTGTTGATGATTTCTGGTGTCTTTTCATGTGAAGCTGACTGACTGAAAATGTTCTGTAAATAAATCTGTCACAACAGTATTTAATAGCTCTCTATGAAGACAACAGGTTAAACATACATTAAGGGTCTAATTTGTTAAATTGGTGCTTTTGATGATGCTGTTTTCCCCTTCACATGTGTGGTGAAGAATCATGAATCTAACACCTGGGAGAAAAGCAGTATTTTTCCTGAAGTACAAATGAGTACCAATGTGTTTGACAGCATGCATTTTGCAAAGATCACGACTTATTCAGAATGAAGATGAGCGAGAAAAGCTTTCAAATGTTCAGTCGTGTTGTAATTCTGGGACAGAATAAAGACGGGGCTGATGGGTGCTGGATGCTGGGGGGTTGGTTGGTGCTGATGGTGGGGGTATGATGAGCTGCGGTGCTCATCCATCAAGACCACTTACACGCCATAGGATCTGCTCTATAGCTGAGGGGGCAAATTAAGTTATAGACCCACATCTGCTGATACCCGCTGGTTCATTAGAGGATCCGCCTGCTTAGGCAGCAACTGTAGGCCACATCCAACACGCTGCAAGAAATGAAGAGCTCGTTTCAAATAGGGAAGATATTGTTTGTGGAAAATGTAGCCGGAGATATGAACTCTCAATATCAGGGAAAATAAAAGAGATCGAGCCTCCTGATGATGATTTCTCTTCTTGGAAGAAAAAAAAATTACTTATTTTATGGTGCATTTCAAATTTAATATATGAAAATAAGTGTCAGTCTTTTGTTTATTTGGGGGAAATTATCTGCAATTTAGTCGAGGACCAGTACTTTATTTCAAGACATCATAGGTTAAGATTTAAATTTAAAGAAGGCAAGGCAGGTTTATTTATGTGGCACATTTCAACAACAAGGCAATTCAAAGTGCTTCACACAAGACATCAAAAAGCATCATGACAGAGGAAAGAAAAGAAACATTAAAATAGAACATAAAAAATCACTGAAATTATTCAATCTGAAAATATGTTCAAATAAAAATAATTCAAATTTAATTAATTAAAATAAAAAAATAAAAGTAAAGAAATGAAAAGAGTTAAAAAAAATACTGATTACAGTGCAAAGAAGATGCATTGAACTTATCCAAACAACAACAAGTCACTGATATCTTACATCCTACATTTCTTGTAGCAGATCTCTACAGTAGCAGTCGCTCTTTAGTTTAGGGAGGAGGAGGAGGAGGAGGAGGAGGGTGGGGTAGAAAAGGAGGAGGAGCTGCACAGATTCAGAGTTCATTTCAAACAAAGATGCCTCTACCAGCGTGAGGTCGCCACCACAGCCCAACGCGAATTAAACTGATTGGATGCAAGTGGTTGCTGACATTGACAGAAAAGTTAGTTGGTTGTTGTTTCAATTAGTGGAGGTGGGGGGTGCTGAGCGGGGAGAGCAGGGAGGATGCTGATGGAGACGGCTGCTTTTACTTATCCTGTTAAGACAGTTTGTTTGTATGGAAGATAATCATGAATCATTCAGTCAGGCGTACTGTTGCGGCAGCTCAAACTAAAGTCTTCTTTTTGTTTTCTTTTGTGACAACAATGTGTAATTGTTGTGCTTTTTTTTTTTTAGCATTTGGATCACGTGATGACGTTTCCAGTTTGACATCGCAAAGTTCTTTCAGCTTTCAAAATCCCTTCTGTCAAATATTTGTGCATTAATGCCGCGTCAGGTCTGTGGTCTAAAGTTTAAAGATTGAACCTGATGCATTGATTGCTTCGTTAGCTTGCTCTGAAGCGTCCGTTAAACAACCACGCACTGATCAGCAGACCCTCACGTTTGGTGTGTTAAGAGACTTATGTTAAAGGAATGAAAGGTTACTGCAGCGCTCCTTGTTTTTCTAGATGGGTTAGGGAACTAGTGTCAGTAAAGAATACATCAAGATTATTTATTAAGTCGAATTCTGTGTACCAAAGTTATTGGTGTTGTAACTTTCATGACCTTTGTGGGAGAAAGGATACATCTAAATATAGCTTTAATTAAACCAGTTTTCTGTTTGATTTCATTTATATTAGTGTCAGGTAAGATACATCTGGAAAGTGAAAGTCGAAATTAGCCAAATTAAGCATTTGGTCAACAGATGAAACCAAATGGCAAATGTTCCAACATATAAGCAAAGATAAAGTTAAGACAAAGAACTTGTAAAAATGGCCGTCTTACCTTTGAGAAGGTGACCCAAACAACGCTGCTACACTTTATTATTTCAAATAATCCACTGGCAAACCACTGGACCCTGAAAAAAGACACAAAAAGAGGGATTCAAACTCTCACTGAAAAAAGGCCGCAAATGAATCCAGCAGCCGATAATTACAAAGTAGAAATAAAACAAACAGTTCTTCTTAATTCTCAATCAAAACACAGAAAGAAACATCGACTCTGTTCCAGTCTTTTAAAATATTTTACGATTTAGAGTCCACCCCGCCAGCACAGCAAGATGGCCTCTCCCGTTTCCTGTTTCAGCATAAAAGACTTCCTCATACAGCAGCTCACCTTTTTTTTGGGGCCAGGTGACTCAGCAGAAGCATGTGGAGGAACAAAGGTAAAACTAACCAAATGACCACAAAATCTTAATCGCTCTGATTAACCTGAACCACCAGACGTTACCACAAACACACACTCGTGGTGTGTGGTCATGGTGCCCGCCGTGTAAAACCAGAATAAAGACACTTGAAGAAACATTTGTTTGGTGATTTGTTTGTTTCAGTCGGGCCCTCACATTAAGCCTCACTGTCTACTGATCGCTCTCCCATTGCTATATAAGAGCTGAAGTTACAGATAATAACTAAAAAAAACAACCCTCCCTCTGCTGCTTCATAAGCAAGTTAGCTTTGGGTGTGTAGCTGCCCAAGCTAACACCATATTTCAGCCAGCAGGGTAAACAAAAGAGGCTTTTTCATTTTCATCTGTCATTGTTTTTAATGTTGTAGAAGACAAAGGAATAAGGAGAAGAAGCCACAGAGAGTTGTTGAGATGAAGAGCAACAGGGAACAAGCTAACAGACGTCCATTTTCTTATCAAGGTAAGCCACTTCTCTGTTCCCTGCTGGTTGTGTTTCAAACTAAACCTAAACTGTATGAAGCAGATTGGAGGCTGATGGTTTGATGGGGAAATGATAATTCATAACTTACATCTTCATTGATGCACAAAGCTGAACTTTAAAGGCTTTATATTTTGTTGATCCAGCAGATGTCGCCCTTGAGCACCAGCATGAAACCAAAACAACTCGCGCTGCATTGTTGTGTTAGCATGCTAATGCTAGCGATCTTTATTATGCTCGTATCTTCACACTGCATGGAAATTTACCTGAAATGAGCGTGATCTAGAAACACAGTTAAGCAGTGAGTACAGTATGTTATTCTTCTTTTCTCTAGTCCCTCAATTAAACAACTTTTATACGTGAGAGGAGGAGTCAGCCGGCCGTCCGGGCGATGTAAACAAAGTGAAGATAGGACTCTGAAAACTCTGAAAACATCACAGACAGTGGGACTCGGGTGTTACACCCATTGTAGACAGTCATGACTCACAGAGTTATTTTCAGAGGAGATACTTGATTTCTATTATATTTAAGTGTGAAAAATCACATATAAAGACTTTAAACACCTGAACAATTTTACACTGTCGAGTGTTTGGGGAAAAAAAACCCTGCACTTTCTTTGGATTCAAAAATAGAAATTCTGTTTGACTGAAATCTTAAAGACTACAACTTAAAGCCTTGTGTTCGGGTCATCAGGGTGAAGACATGTTGAGCATATTGGTTTCTTTCTATAAATATGATTTATATGATTGGTGTCTCCCGTCTACTCTGAGTAGTTTTTGTCCTTCCTAAATGACATCAGTGTGCAGCTCTATGTGGGGGGACGTTGTGTATTGTATTTTGTGGCTTCAAAGGTCTTTGTTCTGCCGTTTGTGCTCAGGAATGTCAAATTATTCATTTATTCTTGAACTAAAAAACCGACCGTCAAACTTTAAGTAATCGTATATGGTTCAAAAGACAGACGGACGATGAAATATGAAGAATACAGATGAACCAAATCCTGTTTGCTTTCTCTCACTCTGCTTTTATTTATTCAGCAGCGCTTTGCTGACTTTGCATTCTCACTTTGAAAAAACACTTCTGCTTCAAATTCAAACTGTCAGCTAGACGATGGTACGCCGTCAACCTTTCAGCTGCTGCCCCTCTGAAATATAGAGAAACGCCTTTAACAGTCAGATGTCAGCTGGAACCTTTATCAATGATTCTCTGTCTTTCAAGCATCACATTCAACAACTTAGAAAGAAGCTGAAGTTGCAGCTCGGTTTTTTTTTTTCAGAAAAAAGTCTGTTTTTTCTTTTCCTGCAAAAAAAATCCACTTGTTTATGTTTTATATGCATGCATCTTCTGTGTGCCTTAAAATCTTTGGATACTGTAGATTATGATGTTTTGAGATTCATAACAAATCTGAGCGGCCTGACTCATCATTGTACATTTTAAAATCGAGATTGGATGGCCTTAATCTCTTAATCTTCAATCTTTTTGTAAAAGTAGACTGAAGGTGTTATCCCGTCTGACAGGGACAGTCTCTCGTGAACGGTCCGGTCAGGAGAATATCTAATGCAGTATTTGGATGTTTTCATGAGTGCATATGTGAAAACGGCTTTCTCGCAGACTTCTTTCCTTCTCTCATTCTGTACAGGAATGCACCCTGCTGTGAATCTTCATCCGTCCTTTCGGATTATTGAGCATTTCATAATTAAGCATTTCATTTCTGACAGTTGAAGAAGCGCATGCTACTGAAGCCTGAAATGTAAGAATGATGGCACTTAGTGAGAAAAACTACCGTCCACAGCCCATTAAGCAGCGTCAGTCACAGAGCAGATTGCACGATTAGGGAAGAGTCATAAGTCAAATGTGTAATTCAACATGTCTTCCCCCTGGCCCCTATCTGCTCTCAGCGTCAGAGATGTGAGAGTGTGAGGATGCTGGCTGCTCAGATCATCAGGGTACTTCCTCCCTAAGTATTCCTTCTCCTCTTATCTTGAGTCTTCAGATTAGACGATCTGGACTGAAAACAAGAAGTGTGAAGAGTGTAGGCTAAGACAACCCCAGAAGACTAAAATGTAATTCTAGACATTTACTTTAACTTCCAGACAGTCTGTAGGTCAGGGCTGTATGGAAAACATGACAAAAAACCTTTATAAACCCACACATACTTAAACAATTAAAAAAAAAACATTAAAACAAACATGCATTTCACCGAGTAAGGCCAAAAAAAAAATACAAATAAAGAGGCAGTTTTGAGATGTTTTTTAAGGCATTCTGATGGAGATAAAGTTGAGTTAGCTTAGCATAGATTGAATACAGTTACTTCCATGCCTGATATGCAATCAGTTCAGCAGTGCAGCAATCATCAAAGCATGATTTAGTTGTTGAAACTGAGTCATAGACGTGTTTATTCGACTCGTTTGTGAGGTGTTTCAGATATTCCGTTTTTGTGTCTTTGATTGAGTCTCGTCTGTCCGAGCGTTTCCACAGATACCGTCTCGCTGGTGATGCAGAAAGTCAGACTTAAGCAGACTTCAGTGAAATTATTATTTTCATTAAAAAAAGAAATGTTTTATATGAAGGGAAATTAGGGCCACATTAAGGGGGAAGAAAATCTGAGATTTTGAGATTAAAGTCATCAATATATGAGGATAAACTTTGAATTTATGAGAATAAAGTTGTAAGAGAATAAACTCTTAAATATACAAGAATAAAGTCATTAATCTTCTAGATTAAAGTAATACATTTAGGAGAATACATTTGTAAATTGACAAGAATGAAACCTTATTTTAGTCTAGAGCAGCAGCCGCCTGTATGAAAATGAGGAACATCATTTTAACATCCTTACAAATAAAAATGCTAAAGAGACAAGTTAACGTGTAAAACCGCATCAAATATTTTTGGTCACATTCTGCCTTGGGGTGTGACAGCTCTGGTTATTGGACCATATGCTCACTGTAATGCAGAAAGGTTGTAAATCACTGCAGAGTAACCTTTAGAGAAACAGTGAGTCCAGCTTTAATCTCATCCAAACGTTTACAATCATGAGCTCATCTTTCCACCCTGTGAACGCCGTCGTCCGTTTCATTATCCTTCTTAATTCTCTGAAGCTGTGAAAACACTTCTTCTTTTTTTTTTTTACAAAACACAGCTGTTACGCCGTCATTGTCAGGAAAAGCTGCAGCAAGCAGAGATCCTCTGCGTTATCACAAGAAGATAAAAAGGTTTCATCACTTTTATCATCTTCCCTCTTAATGGCCGTTAACCTGATCTCCCCCTCAGCATCCGTCAGGCTGCAGCTCGAGCACGAGATCAGAGATAGACTCGAATGAATGGACCAAATCAGGGCCTGGGCTTTATTGAAAGTAAAGACATGGTGGTAGTATTTGTGTTACTCCAAACACTCTCAGCTTTGTCTGCGGATTATTATGGGGCCCCGACATCAATGGTTTTGAACCCTGACTATCGGCTCCTCGGCGATGGTGGCTGTGGGCGTTCTCACACGCTGTGAACGAGACATCCTGTGAAAACTTAAGATGCGTATCAAAGCACCTTTAAAGTAACAAATTAATTTATTCCCCCACGCTGATCCCGGTCGTACATTAACAACTGTGAATCCTGTCATCGCCGCGACGTGTTGAATTTCCTCTTATGAGATTCTAAAATTGATGTTTGACCCCTGCAGATTCCGGCGCTGTACGACGATCTTAAGGACGCTTTAACTGTTGTTTTCTATCTTAATTGTTCTTCTTTGATATGTTGCGTTTTCACCGAGGAACCATGGCAAAGACAATTTACTGTCACCTGCAGAGAGACAGACATTAAAATGTTGCTTATTCTATTTCTAATTATTCCTTCATGGAACATTTTCAGTAAGACTTGCCATGTAATGCACTTTCTTCATTACTAAAGTTTTTGCACCGCGGTAAATTCCTCGCTGCAGCAGTGCTTTAACTAGGCAATATTTGTCTGTAAATTACACCCAGGTGGGTGTCCTGCTTGGCCCCGGCCTTATCACGCGCTCACATGGCACGTCAGCCTGGATGCACAAAGAGAGGGGTCTGCAGCCGTCGAAACAGGCCCCGTTCTTCCTAATTGAAATACTGTAGACCCCCATTGCCCAAATGTAATTATAGCACCATGTATGGGCACTGGAGGAAACAGCAAGATACAAATTGAAATTTAAGAGTGAAATTCAAACTGTCTCCTGCAGTGCGGGAGTGCTCATAGTGCCCACAAGACCCGGGCCTGCAAGACAGAAAAAAAAAAAAAAATGTTGAGTTGTGTGATTGCTGATCGTGATTGAATTTGACTAACAAAGAATTAAAGGATCATTTCATATTAAACTGTTTTGGAAATATCTATCCAAAGTCGACTCTTTTTTAAGTTTGTAGACGAGAAAGTTGAGAAGAATTTAGGATTTGAAATTGACACGGGGAGTCAATGTCTCATCCTGCTCTCAACCTATACAACAATATATACAAGCTCAGTTTGCTCATGAAGAATGTAGCCTTGAACTCGTTGATTTTGGCCATTTACTACCCAATAAAACATAATTAATGGTAAATGGACTTGAGCTTGTTTAACACCTTTTCTAGTCTTCTGACTACTCAAAGTGTTTTTACACCGCAGGTCACACCTACACATTCACACACTGATGGGAGAAGCTGCTGAGTGAAGAGACCATCAGAATTAACTAATCCCATTCATACACATTTATTAATCAGCAGGAGCAACTTGAGGTTAAAGGCCTTATATGTGATTTTGTTGATCCAGCAGATGTCGCCCTTGAGCACCAGCATGAAACCAAAACAACTCGCGCTGCATTGTTGTGTTAGCATGCTAATGCTAGCGATCTTTATTATGCTCGTATCTTCACACTGCATGTAAATTTACCTGAAATGAGCGTGATCTAGAAACACAGTTAAGCAGTGAGTACAGTATGTTATTCTTCTTTTCTCTAGTCCCTCAATTAAACAACTTTTATACACGAGGGGAGGAGTCAGCCGGCCGTCCGGGCGATGTAAACAAAGTGAAGATAGGACTCTGAAAACTCTGAAAACATCACAGACAGTGGGACTCGGGTGTTACACCCATTGTAGACAGTCATGACTCACAGAGTTATTTTCAGAGGATATACTTGATTTATATTATATTTAAGTGTGAAAAATGACATAGAAAGACTTTAAGAGTCTTGCCCATGGACACATTAAACATGTTGCTTCAGGAGCTGGGGATCAAACCCCGACTTTCCGGTTAGGAGACGACCAACTCTTACCAACTGAGCCACAGCCGGTTGGGCAAACTGAGAGAATTTATAACAGAAACGTTCAATATGAATAAATTATAAAACAATCTAATAAAGCAAAAGAGCAAAATGTGTGTAAATATGAACTTCCTTGTACAAATGTTGTTTGACCTATTTAATGGTCCAGTCTGAATCCAGCCCTCTGCTGGGATCTGGACAGTCCTGATATTTTTTTGGGATGAGTTATTCCAAAGCCATGACGTAATTTGAATCCTGTTGGAATACGTCTGTACATCCTGGACCAGAGTTTTGTCAGTTTGTTGTTTTTGCTTGAATTTATAATGTTCACTCCTTCACTCCTCCCACATATGATGACTAAGAAGCGAGAGATATATTTTATTAATTCCAGAGGCACTCTGTTCTTATTTAAACATGCTGAACACACCTCAGCCTGAAATACGTACACATATGCATAAATGAAGCTTCACACTTTTCAGTCCCTCCTGGATTTCTCAGGCTTGTTTTTGAAGATTGGAGAAACTTGGAGGAAAGAGGGAGTAAAATGGAACCAAAATATTTTTGACAAATAAATTGTAATCTGTCTTTTGGCTGATTGTTTCACCATTTTAAAACTATCTTCCTGCCTGCTTGTTATATGGAAAGCGGTAAACCTGGACACGACTGAAACACGGCTCCAAAACCACAGAAGGCCACTCGGCCATCAAAAACTCCAAATCATTATTAACCAGCAAACATAAAGCATGGATTCAGTTCTTGGTCTCGAGGTTGATTTTTTTTCTTTGCATCATAATGTCCAAGGAATTTAAGAAATGTTGCAAGAGGTTAATGCTATATGGGGGTCCTTGGCACGACAAAGTTTGGGAACCCCTGCCCTATATATCCAACGCCTCGCACCTATATTTTCATTGGCCTTTTATCTGTTTGTTTTGCTTGCACTTTTCATTCAGAAAGTGTGTCAAATGGATGCTCTAGGATTGAGGTTACTAAGGGACTGATAAAAAAAACAACCTTTACTAACATTTAGGACTAAGACTTTAACAATCATTAGTATTCTACGCTATATAAATGATGATCCCTGCTGTAACTTCCCTGAAGATTAGACAAATGTTAGTTTTTAATTGTACAAAAATAATGAGCTCTCCATCAGCAGAAGAACATAATGACAGCTAAACACAGCATATCAATACACCTCTCCCCCGAAGCTCCTGCTGCTGTTGTTGTGACTCCCCTCACGTTCAGGAGCTGTCAGCAGGTCGAGTGCAGGCCGCTCAGAGTGCAGATGACAGGTGGAAGAGCAGAGCGGGCTGCACTGGAATGAAAATGGCAGAAGCCCCGGACAGCGCGGCGACGAAACGTTTCAAGAGGCTCGACGGTTCAGAGGCAAGAGACGCTGTCCAGACGTCCTCTTTTCAGCCTGAGCCTGAAGTGTTCATACCATGAGTCAGAGTGTCGATCACTGGTAGAGAGGATGGGGGGGGAGGGTGTTTTCTTTTCCAAGCTTTGATCTTCAGGCTCCTGCTTTGGCAAGAACAATGGCAGATGGGAATGCGTCGATATTAGCAGAGGCCCTCTGCGTGCACGGACTCGCCACGCAGAGTTCAACAGTGTCATGCTCCTTCTCTGACTCTGCTGCTGTGTAATGTTGGAGTTCAGTTTGATTCCCCCCGAGCCTCTTAAGAAACTTTCATAAGACACCTCTGCATGTTCTTGTGTTTGTTTTTCTAAAGACTCAAAGGATTCAATCAGAAAAAACAGTTTTTTTTTGTTTGTTTTTTTTGCAACTTTGTGTTTATTGGGCAATCCAAACTTTGTTCATTTATCCAGACATAGTTCATTTCTTCCATCATTATTCTTTTTTTTTCTACAATTCTACAATTCACTTAGCAGACGCTTTTATCCAAAGTGACGTACATCAGAGAGTAAGAACAACACAAGCAAGGATCTAGAAAAAAGGGAACAATGTCAGTAAGAGCAAACGATCAGCTTTGAGTCTGATTGGACACACAGGTGCTGACAGGAAGTGACCAGAGGCAAAGCACAACATTGAGGGCAGTTCTTGAGAGCTCTAATCAGTATAGAAACCATCTTATAAGTCGTCGTTATCAAACAAAAACCATCGTCATTACCATCATCATCATCAATAATATGGAGACCATCATCATTAAGTTAGTAGGTATTCATGAAAGAGCTGGGTCTTTAGCTTTTTCTTAAAGGTGCAGAGGGACTCTGCAGATCAAATGGAGTTTGGAAGTTCATTCCACCACCGGGGGGCGACAGAGGAGAAGAGTCTAGTCAGCGTCTTAGGACCCTGTTGTGAAGGTTGGATCAGACGCCTTTCATTGGCAGAGCGTAGTGGGGGGGGGGAGTGTAGACCTGGATCAGAGAGTTAAAGTAAGGAGGAGACGTTTTTGTCGCTGTTTTGTAAGCAGCATTATTATTTTTTTTATAATGTTATACAAAACAACATTAGAATGCAGAAGAAGGAAACAAAATGGTTATAATAATATCTGAGTTTGCCCATTTTTTTGTAATAGAGAAAAATAAAGCAACAAAAAACAAGCAACCCACATAAAAAATAAAAATAAATAAAAAACCTACACACACACACACCCAAAACAAAACAGAACAAAACCAAAAAAGTGACACACACACATCACCAATGACATAACCATGATTTAATTTCAACCACAATAGTGTTTCCATACATCCCCTATTCAGTATATATTTTTTAATAAATGAAGATATCACCACATTTTCCCTTGCCCACTGGTATCTAAACATCCTCCATCACTTGTTGCCATGGAAACCATCTCTCAAGGAATTTTTGCATTTTGCAGTCTTATTTTAAAAAAGTTATCTTTTCCATTATGTAAATTCCTTTGACAACTAATTTCCAAGACTCGTGGGTTGGGGGGGGGGGGGGGGGGGGGGGGGGGGGTCTCTCTTAAGCCAGTTCAATGTAATTGCCTTCTCGGCTGCTACGAGAAGTTTGTGTAATAAATAAATCTTATTTCTGCTTTTCATTGTTTCTGGGACAGTTTCTCAATTATTAGATTTTTTTTTTTTAAAACTGCCAAAATCTTTGAAATGTTTGGTTCAGACACAACCTTAAGATGGAAACCAGTTGTTGTTCTGAGTCTAACCCCCCCCCCCCCCACACACACACACACACACACACACACACACACACCTGCTTCATCATTAACATAAGAAAGCAGCAACAGGCTCATTTTAAGCTCTGACATAAATTCACTTGTGTCCTTCTTAATAAAAAGTACCATATCTGGTTTCTTGGAGAAACTAATGCGTTTTCCTCCTGCTGTGGAGGGGCCGTGCTGCCGACGACAGAGACGCTTCACACAGGCTCTTGAAAATGGCAGCCGCTTCACTCGTTTTCTTAATCCAGATATTTCAATCCTGACACTTTTATGGGTGGAATAGTCAAAGTTGCACTGCAGTGGAACAAAACAAACCCCCCCCCCCCCCCCCCCGCTTCGTTACAGTAGCTGGGGAATTTGTTAAGACGCAGATGTTGAAGATCACATTTCAGATGAGCACTGATACACACACAAAAAGAAAAGACCCAACAAGCCTCTGCAACAGCTCCGTCTAAAGGTATGAGATTTACAAGTTTTCGATGATACGTTAAGAAGTTTCATCTCGATCTTCAGATGGGTCGACATGGCGAGACAGCTGAAAATCTTCAAATAGCTGACGTGTCTGCCCGTGGCTGTATGTTTTTTCATCCACCTATGGCGCCCCTCACCACTAAAATCTTAAGTCACCGCAAGTGGATTGACCTCGCTTTGTAACCCGAGACGCAGTTGTACTTTGGAATTCACAAACTTTCATCTCTGCAGTCAAAACCTTTCATCGCAAACGGCTCGGCGTCTTGATCTGCCGTCAGTTATCTGCCAGGAAAAAGTAAACAGTGCACGCACTTAAAGAAAAGATGGAGTAACAGAGACACTGAGAAACATTTTAATTATGAGGAAACTCACAGATGCTTAATGTTGTTTACAGGGATTCACAGCTCCTGACCGCGACTAGACGGGATCGTTTGAAAAGTAGCAACAACACAAGTTGAAGTCTTTCTTGCTAAATTTGAAAAAGTTTTCTTAAAAAAAAACAACTAATCCTTTAAAGGGATACTTCACCCGTTGAAACATGAGTCTGTATTGACATTGGGTCATATATGTAGAAATGTGAAATACATTTTGAAGTTGGTGCCTTCTTGGCCGAGAAAAGGCAGAAAGTGTCTTTTTGGCTCATGTGGATGAAAGACACCAAATCCCAGAATGCACAGCACCGCAGGCCACTCCCACTAAGATCGGAATCAGAAATACTTTATTAATCCCAGAGGGAAATTCGATCGTTATAGTTTCTCCAAAATAAGAATCACTCTGAGACCTGAGAGGCGGCCGTCTCGCCACTATATTTATATTTTTCCCCCATTATCAGCTTTCTCCATAGAGACTGTTAGCATAGCTTCCAAGCAATATGGCGGACGTTAAGTTTCAATTCTGGGAGTGAGTTCCCACCCACTGATCTGTGATTGGTCTGTAGCTTCAGTGGTCGAAAATATGAGGAACTAGCGTTGTAGTTTCACCCCGCTAACCACAACAGCTTCCAGTGACGCAAAAATCGGCATTTCTGCGTCACTGGAAGCTCCTTTACAGACTCAGAAATACAAAGATTTCCCATCTCAGGGGAAAATGAGGGAGAGATGCACGACCATTCAAAAATACTACCAGGTTTCTGATGATACAAAGATTAATGCAAATGGGTGAAGTATCCCTTTAAGGATCAGTCAATACAGGAGGAGCTGGCAAACCACTTATACTACCTACCGCCTCTACATTTTCCTCTCACACACAAACACACTATTTTAGTTTAACAGGCTCTTAAATAAAGCCCGCTCACATGCACATGCACATACACATACGCACGCAGCCGTCCTCATTTGTTTTTGACCGTGAGCAAAGCCCAGTTTGGAGCGCTGCGTAACGAGCGTCTCTCTCTGCCCTCAGATTCCTTTCTCTTCCCTCTTCCTGTAAAAGAGCAATCATTTCTTCATTAGCCTTTTATTTGTTTCTAACTGTTCCACTTCAGGGCTAACACACACAGTTTATTTGGGTACTCTTAATTACAAAAGGGAGATTGTGTGCCCTCCTCGCCAAAATGAATGTCTCTCTCTCAGCCTCCCAGAGGGCAGCGGGGCGGCGGCGGCTTCCACTCGGACTCGATCTGATTGCATTTTCCAGGATTGATGAAGTTATCGAAACACTGACCAGAATGACTTGGAACCGTATCTCGCAGTGAAGTCTTTAACCTGTGTCTCTCACCCTTAAGGTGAGGAGGATTAAGAGGAGGAAAGCCTTTATTTCCTATTTGTTAGTTTTTGAGATTTTTTTTTTTTCTTCCTTTGGAGGGAGAAGCCCTCGAGGGGCCGTGAGCTCAGTCACGATAAATTACATTGCAGTGCTGTTTCTCTCTCCGGGAGCCTCGGCTACCTTCAGGATCTTTTCATTTTTCTCACTGTTATTAAACACGGTGATAGAATCGGCTTTCCCCTTTAGTTGATTCACAAACGCCGGGGTTGACAACAGAAGAAGAAATATGGGCTGCTGTTTGAACCTTGCTGTCGCCTTCAACATCAGATATGAGACAAAAACACCTTTAAAGACTCGAGGAAGCAACTCGAGGTGATCGCTGGGAGAAACATCTGTCAAATAAAGTTCAGATTACATTTAAATGTAACTGTGACGGATGCTTCCTGGCCGTATAAATGACCCACCATACAACTCAATCTACTCCATACATCATCTTTTCCACAGTTATTTCTATTCTTTGCTGTAGTTTAGTTTAGTTGAGTGTGGTTTTAAATCCCTTTTATGGTTTTCAAATAATTAGTATGTATCTAAAACAACATATAAAAGACTCTACAGCAAACAAATCACAGATGTGATCGATCTTATACCAGGTCCGATATTGACGTCATTAACATATCGGATATCAGACTGATGGCGCAGATCCCCGTCACCAGTCAAGAAACATGGTTGGGCACGTTAAACAATCTCAGCATGTACAGTCTCGCTTTGAAGACAATCAGACTAAGTGCCCACAAATCGTCTCCATGACGACGTTCAGACGATTTGTGGAACAGCTCCTATCAGAAGTCCAGTTCTTCCACTTCAGTTTAAAATATTTAATTTGAAATCTTTACAGATGTTTCTGCTGCTAACTGTTTGTGAGTTAAGGCAGCACAATGCACAAAACAACAATAAAACGACTAATTATTTCAATAAATATTATCGGTACATAAGTATCGGCAGCGGTGAGGACGAGGAGCCGGGCCGGCTCGAGCTGGGGCGGACTGGTAGTGTCGGTGCTCTCACTGTTTGCCTATGAACACAGAGACACAGACATTTCCAAGATACCAATTCTGGAAGAAATCTCGGAATCAGTTGAGGAAACGGCCTTATGTGTTGAAGTAAATATGTCTGTAACTATAGGACCTTAGTGGGAGTGGCCTGCGGTGCTGTGCATTCTGGGATTTGGTGTCTCTCATCCACATGAGTCAAAAAGACACTTTCTGCCTTTTCTCGGCCAAGAAGGCACCAAGTTCAAAATGTATTTCACATTTCTACTACATATATGACCCAATGTCAATACAGACTCATGTTTCAATGGGTGAAGTGTCCCTTTAAGCCCATGATATAAGACAGAAGGGCGGTGATCAGGAGAAACTTTCTTGTGCACATACAATACGGTCTCATGAGCACAGGTAACTTTATTTTGCTCATAGGACAGTTTCTGGTGCAGACCTTTTACAGCCCAAGTCCCCTTTTAGGAGCTCTGTGTTCATGTGATTAATATTTGGTTGTTAATTCCTAACAAAACCTATTTCCACCAGAACGTGTTCTGCTCACCCAAATCGGTTTTAAATAAACGCTCTGTAGTTCTAAGGAGAAGTAGTTTCATGGACACACACTGATGCATGCACAACATATAAACACCTTTAGGGATTTCCTGGCGCTGTAACGTTCTTGACATCCGTCCAGAACTCTTGGAGGGTGAGGCTAAAAGGCCTTAAATCTCATCCACAATTGATTACGAGCATCGAACTGCAGCGTGCATTAATTCAGTTTACGGCCATTAAAAAGAAGAAGAATGCTTGGGCTAGCAAATGGCAAGCTACGACTGTCAACAGCATGATGTATGGCAGCTTATTATATTCCCCTCATTATGATTAATAACATAGGAAGGAATCCTCCATTCTTGTTCGAGATGGAAAATGTAATTAGCCGCCTTGGCTGGCGTCGCAGCCAGGCCTGCTCTTGGCTTGCTCGAGATGAAACACCCGCTTTACAGCAGGAGACTCAGTGTGATGTGCACCTAAACCTGCAGATGGTTCAACATCATATGCATCCTTTTATTTCCATTTTTCCAACGTATACCTTTCACTTATTAGGATGTCAGAATCATATGTGACACATGTAAATATGCAGATTCATTTAAGTGAATAAGCTGCTAACAATAAAATGGGAAATATATTTGGTCTTTGTTCATATTTTTCTTTTTTGCTTAATATTAAAAAAACTCTGGAGGTCATATTTACCCATGTTGTGTGTCGACCACTGGGCAGACGACTGTTTGAAGGGGTAAGATTGTAGTGGTGGGATTAAGTAATGGGGGGGGGGGCAATGGGAGGGCATTCTCTTAATTTTTGCACCTGCACTCAGCACTCGGCACCTATGAGACTGATCGAGCTAAACATCAATTAATGCGGTGATATCCTCACGGAGAGCCCGCTCGCTCTCACCTGGACTCACAGCAGCAGATTACAGTAATGACTCTGTTCAAGCAAGAGACACTCAGAGAGGATGCAGCTAAAGGGATGGGCTTCTTTTTCAGGGCATTCAGCCTCTTCCCTTTCATTTCTTTAAATATTTTTTTACAGTGTTTCTTTATCAATATAATAACACATTTTTACTTTTGTGCAAGAACAATGGACAAGCAAACATTTTTCAAGGTTTATTTGTTGGGCTTTTTATGCCTTTATTTTAGGGATAAGACAGTGAATAGAGTCTGAAATCAGGAAGAGAGAGAGTAGGTTATGGCATGCGGTGTTTGAGTCCGGGCTGCCCGCTTGGAGGACTATAGACTCCGTATAAGGGGCGCGTTTAACCACTAAGCCAGTGATTCTCAAAGTGGGGTCCCAGGACCCCAAGGGGACCGCGAACCATAGCTTGGGGGTCCGCAGAATAATTTACGAACAATTGTAAAAGTGTGCTTTATCATTGAAAAAGCATATCTACACACTGGGACCTCTTGCGCCAATAAAATCAGCTATTTTGTCCGATACTCCCGCCCACTTTAGTTTAGTGCCATTAGATCAATTCTGATATGATCACGTCATAGTGCGCAGCGATAAAAAAAAAAAACTCAAAACAAAAAACACCTCGAACCAACATTTCCCAAAGCTTTTAAAATGAATTACTCGTAAAGTATAAATGTAGCCTACAACATACTACATTATCACATAGTATTAATATTTGCTTATCAACGCCCCCGCCCCTCTAGATGCCTTAATCTTGATTTTTGTTTCTGACATCAAGCAGGTGGCAGCACCACTGGCTGATACTTTTTTTATTTAGATTGTGTATGAGAAAGGGACCCAACTTTTCCAGGTGATTGATTGCTTCAGTAAACATTTCTGTTTCTAACGAGTTTATGATTACGATCGTCGGTTTTAAAAAGACTTCCGCGTCAAGTGGCGAGGCGAGGATGATTAGCCGAGCTCCCCTTGATGCACTCTGAAAAATGTAAAAAGTTATTTTGAAAATGATAATGATAACGGGTAAATCTAAAGGAAGCCGAGCCGCATGAGCAAAGTAACAACAAGAGAACTGAAGAAAGAGAAATAGAAAGAAGCCTGACTGCAGACGGGGCTCTCACTAAGGGAAGTAAATGTTAAAGGATTTAAACTTGGAGTTGAAGCGGGAGAGAAGTCACTTCCTGAAGAGAAAGTTAAAACATTGAGGTTAAAAACAAAATCAAAACACAACATACAAAAGAAAGAAAGTGTTTCCACAGTCATTAATAATTCATACACACGGCAAAGCAAACATCAGTTACCACAAAAGTGATCATACACACACATACAAAATAATAACTATTCATGTGCTTTTGAGAACAGATAGGTTTTGTTTTAAAAGTAGAAACAGTAGTGATGGACCTCAGGTCAGCAGTTTGAAGGACCACAGTAACTAAAGACCCCCCTCTCTGGACTTTGATCTGATTCTGGGTACGGTTATAAAGACCTCCACCTGATGACCTGAAGAACTGTACAGAGGAGCTGAACCAGTTGAGTCCTTTATGGACTAAAAGTAAGATTTTGAAGGTGATTCTGTGTAGTATGGGGAGCCAATGGAGAGTTTTGAGGACTGGAGTGATATGATCACATTTTCTCATATTGGGGTCAGGACTCTGGCTGCTGAATTTTGAATAAGTTGAAGTCTTTCTACAGATTGTTTGGATAATCCGGCATATAGAGCGTTGCAGTGATCTAACCTAGTTGAGATGAAAGCGATTAAAGAAGCAGAGTCTTGAAGAAGTGCTTCAGAGGGTTTTAAGTCTTTATTTTTTTATTACAACATGACATTCATTTTTCCAGTTTTGGTCCCATTTAGAATACAAAGTGGGTTCAACTGTAAGCAGGCTTTAGACACAACATTTGAGGCAATGCAATATGTATCCACTTCCTGTCCACATATGGAGGCTTCAAAATGGTAGCCAACTAACCGACGAGTGACCAACAAGCTTAAACTTTTTGTCTTCTAAAGTCTGCACAGGAACAGCAGATTTAAAATCTGCAGAAGAAAGAACGTTCTTGTTGAAAGTTGTAAAATAAGGAACCAATTGGAAAGAGCAAAAGGATCTCTGCCGGGGGATTGAACCCCAGACCTTCTGCTTGAGAGACAACCAACATTACCACTGAGCCACAGCCGCCCCTCAGATACTGATGTATTAACTTTGTGTAATCTGTGACGACTCTGTAACCTCTCGTCTTCTGCCATGACTCACGAGCCGAGTTATGACATTTCTTATATAATCTTAATTCAAACTTAATCCTTTTTTTTTTTTCTTGCTTGAAGCTAAACTTTGTAATTTTGAAACCGACTTTCATTTTGCCCGGTCATAGCCTGTAGCTGATAATGATGATGCGGTGAAAATGACTTCATGTACTTACTAAATTACCTCCAAATGAAACCATTTTAAAAAGGCAGGGCAGTTCCAGTGGAAATGAGAATAATCAGGTTACATGGTCGAGCTGCTGAATCCAAAATGGTTTAAGTGGATGATTACAGCTTCAAGCAGGTTTTCATTACCAGATCACAGATTGAACGTCACAACACGGATCCAACACAGATGATTCAGGAGAGCAGAGACCGGGATCTGAGTGTCACAGGTTAAAAACTTCTTATGGGGAGGGGGTGCGCTGGGTGTTTACGTCTAACTTGGACACCAAAAATTACAAACTGTTTAGCTAGTTTATTTATTTTAAGAGTTATTATTGGGCTTTTTTTCCCATTATTTGATAGAGTAGGACATTGGCTTACGAGAGTGGAGAATGACATGCTGGAAAGATGCCCCAGGTCAGATTTGAACCCAGGCCATCTGCTTGGAGGACGTTAATCTCTGTACATGGGACGCGACCTAATCAACGGCCGTACTTGACCAAATACTTCAAATGGATCTAAATCCCAATAAAATTTTATTTTTTTATTTAACCAGGAAAGAAACTCATTGAGATTAAAAATCTCTTTTTTTTCGAGAGTCAGGCGGCAAAACATCTACAGAGTTTCACACTGGACAACGAGCAGTCAATCTTTCAAACACAAAATACACAAATAACAAATCCAAACAGCAAAATGTTTGCCAAAAATCATCCACAAACACATCAGGGAGAACATCTACAGCCAGATGTGTCCGCCTCCAAGTCATTTAACTTCCTCTTAAAAGCGTCCAACGAGAGAAGTTCATTAAGTTTCAGCTCTTTTTGTAATTCGTTCCAAGTAAAGGGAGCAGCAAACTTAAAGTCCTGTTCCCCAGTTCAGTTCGGACTTTTGGAACGGACAGTAAGAGAATGTATCTCTGCATTATGTCCCGCCTTCTGTCTTGTGATTGGTTATGGATATATATGGTATATGGTATATGGATTGATGGATAGATAGATCATGGCTGTGTTAGATAAATCATAATCTCCTGTAGAAAGTCAAACTGATTCTGCCTACATGTTTGCACGCAGCAGTTTCATTAGCCCAGTAGCATCCTACCAGCCAATGACACAAGACTCCAAAGGAAGCCAGCCATGCGTGATTTGGTCACATGCTGCGAGTAACACTGTAACGTGTAGAATACACAGACAGACGCTACATGTTGTTACTCTGTGAGAAATTCTGTTTATTTGATGGATCGCCCCTTGAGATGAACCATCTCGTTTTTCGAGGGGGGGGGGGGGGGGGTCCAACACAAAAACAAAAACACAACAGTACAGTGTGATACAGACAAACATAAAGGCTCTCAAACACCCATCTGCCCACGTATCCCTCCCGCAAAGCCACAGCAGCACCCCGCACAAAAATCATCAGAGGTAGATGCACATAGTGACATGTGCAATCAAGAAAACAAAAAGATATGATATTAAAGGGGCAAGAGGACATTATATTAGAAGCAGCAACATGGTTTTGTGAGAAAAGGTAGCAGTGATTTCTTAAAAATGTGGATAGTGAATTTATTGTTCTGATGTTTCAGAGGGTTAGCTTTGTAGTTGAATGGTCATCTGCCGATTTCTTTATTGGTTTTGGGAACAAAACAAACAAAGGCTGCTGAGTGTGTCTTAAAGAATATGAGGAATTGTGTGTTAAATGTTGTTTTAAATAAGAGGGAACATTGTCTCTGTTTGTGTTTGTCTCTCATTGTTGGGATGACATACAAACACTGAACACCAAAATAAAGCAGTTCTAAACTAAGCACGAACACCTGCAGTGTGAACATGGCTGCAGTTTAACACCTTCCTGTCTCTGCCATCACATCTGTCCTTATTGGCCGGGATTCAAACCTCATCAGCCCCCCCCCCCCTCTCTGCACCGTCCCTCCCTCTTCTCAGCCTTCCTACACGTTGGACCGACCAGCTATAGCTCCTTTAAAGCCCAACAGCCATTGACTAAAGCGCAACTTGAGATGGCGGCCTCTCCATCCATCACTCTGCGTGTTTGGCGGACGCCATATGAAAACACAAACAAGCAATCAATTGTTTCGCTCACAGCTTGAGGTCCTCCTAATAGAGCACATTTATCTGACGCCGCGGCGGTAGCCCCAGCAATACTTTAATTTGTGAGACATTATGTTGAGTTAATGCCTACCAGGTTGCTGTACAACCGGGAGGGGGGGGGGGGGGGGGGGGGGGGGGTTGGCACATTTGGGCTCAGCTCAGCGCTGTATTGTACTGGGACGCGGCGATGTAAATGATCTCACCCGCTGTATCTGTAATGGGTTGTGAAATGAATTTATGTGGGAATATTTGCAGAGGAATATTGCATTGTATCATCGGCGTAATTAGAGAGCAGGAACTGAGATGCACCCGCACGGAAACTGCTGCTCGTGCGCTCTGTTTGTCCTGCAACCAAACCGGCCCCTCTGATTGGATGACAGAGAGAGAGAGAGAGACAGAGAGGGAGGGAGGGAGGGAAGCCAGGCTCTCTAATAATGATGCACCCTCAGGCCTAATGTGCCATCTCTCTCTCTCTCGCTCTCTCTCTCTCTCTCTCGCTCTCTCTCTCTCTCTCTCTCCCAGCTCTGGTCTAGTAAACACAAACACACACACACACACACACACACACACACACACACACACACACACACACACACATGCAGCACTGTTTCATTCTTCCTCAGCTGTGTTTGATGTCAATAAAGAGTTCATTTAAAAAAGCCTGCTTTGCTTCCACGTTGAAAATACATTCAAGCTTAAACTCATTAAATGAAATCTGCAAAGATCCAGTCTATAAAGAGTTTCTTTTTTCAATCGAGGCCCAAAAAAAATCAGAGTTGTTTGTTTGTGATTTGGTGTTTGAATGTTGAATCAAACGTGATTTCTTAAATGGACGTGCCAAATGTTGTTGGATAAATACCCACAAATCATGGGAAAGGACACGAATGTACACTTTTCTTTAAATGCTGTGGAGCTTTTCTGTGATTTCTTTTTGGTTATTTCCTCTTTCTTGATCATCATTTACGTCCCTGATGGAGACCGAATCGAGCACGCTCTGTTTCCTAAACAATAAATAATCCACAGCGAAGAAAATGTTGGTGTTGCTTTTTGTTTAGCCGGGAAACATTTTTGGATCTTTTGGGGATTTTTACTCTTCACATCATCCAGCAGCATATCAGTCTCTTGTTTTATTCTAAAGATCTTACATTACCTCCACCTTACAAAATAGTCTGTGACTGTTTTTGTTTTTTATGAAGAGGGGAAAGAGGCCCTGCTTGGTGATCATCATCACAATTATTATTCTCTAAATCTTTACTTCTTCTCATCATCTTCTCTCACCCTAAATCCTTTATTATGATGTGATGCCTCACATAGCACCAAAAGCACGATGCGTCTTACACCTCAAAGCTGTTTATAATGGCTCATGATCACCACTGAAGTATTAACCACTACAATATTCATTCAAGATGAGAAAAAAAACCTATATTATTTGTATTTTTCCTGCTAATATAATTAAAAAAAAGACTTTAACCTAGGCCTTTGGAGAGCTGAGATTGATGCTGAAATGAAAAAAATAAAAAAACACAAAATCAATATTAAGAAATTATTGTCAAATGTCAAAATATGAAAAATGTATGTTTATGAATATAAATTTGTAAAGCACCATTTGGTACAGAATTTAAACATGTAAAAATTTGATTTAAATGACACATAATACATGAATGAATGGATGAAATGAAAGCTGATTGGCTTATAGTATAAACATGAATTACTAGCAAAGAATGCTCAGATAAGACTTTACCTCCTCATAACCCTGCTTATTAAAACATATTAAATTATAGATCTCTGTCAGATGACCCATAAGAGGAGTGGGTTTACCCTCCATTACACCCAGCTCATAATTCATGTAGGCTTTTATTTGAAGGCAGATGTTCTCCCCCCCCCCCCTCCCTCCCTCCCTCCCCGCCCCTCCTGGCTCTCCAGGATCGCCCGGGGCCAGACTCCTGCTCTTCCCCGGGCAGGAGACACTGAGCCCGGCCTGACAGGCGGCTGGTGGCTCCTCAATGCGGCGGAGGAAATTAAATTACCGCTTCTGTTGCCCGCTTTGTAAACAAGACAAAGCCAATGATACGGCCAATTACACTTAAATAGCACGCATGTGTAGTACAGGCTCTCCGTGCAGCCCGGGTTTAGACTGAGGAGGATAAATACACTGGAGCCAAATTACGGCCATGTTTGTGTTTTCCTAGCAGGGAATAATCACAGTGTTTGGTTTTTATTTATTTATAAAGCTAAATCTATGACAGCAGCTTGTATTAAATTAGAAGTATTTTTTCCTTGCAGCTGATAGTTTTTATTTTTCTGCTTCTTATGGAGCTTTTATCATTTCGTTTCAACCAAAACTCTGCTGGATTTGTTTCAATAAAAGGTTTTAAATGCATGCTAAACTAAATAATGCTTTATCACTTGAATTATTATTTTTAAAATTATTTATTTGAGACAGAAAAAAAAAAAAAAAAATTTAGGACACTTTCACATCTGGAAAAAAAACACTATTACTGATCTACACTTTACATTTAGTAATAAAACAGAAAGTGGTCTAAAGCTGAATATTTAACCAAAAACATGATTATTTCTAATGTAATGGTGCGTCCTCCTGAAGCTGCAGATTTTGTTGAAACTGTTGATACCTGCAGATAAAAGAAAAAAATTCATATTAAAATCCATCGAGGCAAGACTGCAGACTTAATTGATTGGTTAAAGAGCATTGATCGAGACGATATGAGAGACATAATTAGCTTTACATCTGTTTGAAAAATTGTGTTTGATGTAATTATAACGATATTTATCAATAACAAGAATATACACTATTGGCTTAGAATTGTAGACAATTTTTATGGGAAATAAATAAAGATACAGACACTGAAATATTAAAAATCGTGGCTTTAAATTAACACCAAAAAAATCCGTAATAAATCTGAAACTCCCACCGTCACACTCTCAGGGAAAATAAAGACCCCCGATGAAAATGGCGATCAGAGTAAATAAAATAGATGGTCTTTATCAAAGTAAATTAGATTGAACTAAATAGTTCACCGGAGGGGGCAGAGCAGTTTCTGTAATTCACTTTAAGGTTCACCAACTTACTCAATAAAGGCCGGGCCAGGAATCTAACTGATGTCTAATCGATAAGTTTATCTGAAGCAAACAGCTAGAAGTGAGGAGCCAAATGAATCGGTTTGCATTTAAAGAAAAACAAGTAGAAAAGATGAAGGAGAGAAATCCTGACCAGGAGGACTGGAATGAAAAGCTCTAACGAGACTGAACTGAAGCGGTGGAAAGCTCTACATTTTCATTTTTATTCTAATACATTTTCTTCCCCCAAAATATATTAAATACGATCAACAAATTCCAGCACAAACATCAATAACAACGATAATAATTCGATCAATATTTGCAGGATGAATTCATTCATGCAATAAAATAAAATTACCTTTTTATTGTCAGGCCTGTAACGTTCAGTGCAGCAACATGACATCCCAGCATCCTCCCGGTCCCCAGCCTGCATTTCACATATTCCTCCCCTCTTTCTTTTCCACTGTTTTTACCCTCACCCCCCACCCCCCCTCTCCCCCCCCCTCATCCTCCTCTCCACTCTGTCCAGCTTCGAGTCGTCTGACTCGGGGCAGGAGGCGCCAGGTTTTCCCCTGAGGGGGGGGGAGGCGAAGAGTCAAGGACTGAACCCTCCAAATGCGGAATAATGTAATTCTACACTCTGAGGAAAGAGGGTTCCATGTGCACCATGGGTGATGTAGTTTAACAACAGGAGGAGGCTGAACACTCTGAAGAAAACAGGTTTCACATTGGCTGCAGAAAGCATGCACACAGAAGCTCACCGGTCATCAAAGTTCTGGTTTAAAGTCTTTACTTTAACAATTAAAAAAATATATTTTCTGGAACTATTTTGTACCTTATATTTATGCAAATCACTGCAGCCCATTTTTCATAATTTTAATCTTTGTAATATGCACATATCTACACATATTTAACATCTTTTACACATTGCTGTACTTGCATTATATTCAATAATACTGACATATTTCTTCCTTACATCTTGTACCTCACATCTTGCTTACCTTTTATGATTATATACAGTATCAGTTCAACTTCCAAAACCCAAATTCATCCTCCATAAATCAATAAAGAATATCCATCTCTGATTATTGTACTCAATATCAGTTGGAGATTTTAATAGATGACCGTCTTTTCTGAACACATTTTCTGCAATACCCACTACCTTTAAAAAGTCGTCTATTCCAAAATGTAAGTGTTCATTAGCTCAAATTAATTTAATCTACATTTGTTACATTTTCTTCAATGCTTTGGTTAATTTCAGAATCTGAATCCATGTGTAGTTTTTCTTCTCATGTCTCTCTGAAACCCCGAGCAGATAGTCTAAACATTATGGTCCAAATCTAAATTAGGTTTGTGCTGTTGGCAAATATTCTTTACATGGATTCAATGTAAGTTACAAACTGTTCTCACCTGAACAGAAACTCGTTTTTTACCTCTTTTACTTTTTGTCCAAATCAGCGAGTGAAAACAGCAAGATGCAAACTTTCTGACATGCTCAAGAAGCGTGATGAAATATACGCAGAACTATTTTGTTGACTGTCGGCATGCACTGCCCTCATCAGGGGGGAGAAATTGGAAAAAAAGAAGAAAACAGTCACACTGGAAATATTTTTACAATAATAACATATTTACTCATCTTTTATTTTAAGTATTCCACGAGTGCGTACAATTTCAGACGCACAAAAAGGTTCTTGCATCACAGAAAATACTATTTATTTGTAGAAAATAATAGGTCACCCGACCGGCGCCGGTGACCTAGTGGTCAGTTTGCACGCCCGACACAGGCTGTGGTCTTCAAAGCGGGCGGCCCGGGTTGGAATCTGACCTGTGGCTCCTTTGGCACATGTCAGTCCCTACTTTCTCTCGCTCCCTGATTTGGAGGTGGAGGAGGAGGAGGAAGAGGAGGAGGGGGACGAGGAGGAAGAGTACAGCCTTTGTCAAAATCATCTCTATCATCCTTGATTGCAGACTCAGTGTTTTTCTATCTTCAGGTCTGAGATCATTTCAGTTTAAATTCTTTGGTTATCGGACAACTGAGCCGTCCATTATCAGACCCACTGCTGTGGTCTTCTTTTAATGCAACATGTGGACATAAGACTCCACAAACAAGCAGCTGACAGCTTGTCATAGACGTTAGAACTCCAGCTCTGTTTACACTTTGTTTTTGTGTTCCACGTCTCGTTATTCTCTTTGACTTTTAGCGGACTCAGCTCTCACCACACACTTCTAGGACAGTAAGAGAAAACGCCGTTGCATGGTGACATCACTGCACTACAACCACACCTCATCATTTCTCCTCACACAAACAATTAGTGAACACAAAGTCCAAGCAAGGAAGCGTTTTGCATGATGAACCGTGGAAAAACCCCAATGACCAATAAGAGAGAGGCTTTACACAAACTAATGACACACAACAACGTTTAACTCTGTATTAACAACATCAGCAACAGCAGGCTAATCATCTTCATGATGAGGCACACTCACGGTGCAGGGAAGTATTCTGTGGCTAAGTGCAAACGTTACAATCGAGTATTTCCATTGGATGCCATTTTATGCTACTTCTACTCAAATGAAAAAGTAATTTAAAGGAACATGTTGCACATTACATTCAACTATATGAAAGCTGTAACTGATAAAAGAAAACAAATGACACCCTTGTAAGATATAAAGAATTATATTTTACACCACTGCTTCTCAGCTGGGTTAGCCTCACGACCCACCACCTACTTTATCATGAAAAATTTAGACCCAAATTTTAGATATTTTTCAACCAATCAGATTTATTTCTTTAAAGGATTCATATGTGATTTTTCACACTTAAATATAATATAAATCAAGTATATCCTCTGAAAATAACTCTGTGAGTCATGACTGTCTACAATGGGTGTAACACCCGAGTCCCACTGTCTGTGATGTTTTCAGAGTTTTCAGAGTCCTATCTTCGGTTTGTTTACATCGCCCGGACGGCCGGCTGACTCCTCCCCTCACGTATAAAAGTTGTTTAATTGAGGGACTAGAGAAAAGTAGAATAACATACTGTACTCACTGCTTAACTGTGTTTCTAGATCACGCTCATTTCAGGTAAATTTACATGCAGTGTGAAGATACGAGCATAATAAAGATCGCTAGCATTAGCATGCTAACACAACAATGCAGCGCGAGTTGTTTTGGTTTCATGCTGGTGCTCAAGGGCGACATCTGCTGGATCAAAAAAAATCACATATGAAGCCTTTCAAAAACTGTGCAGTTTGGACCTCCGATGGTACAAAACAAATGACAGAACAAAGACATGTAACAAAACAAAAATGTTGCAGATAGCGCTTCACAGACTTTTTTGTTTCCAGGCACAAATTCGTGACTCTGCGACCCACGTTTGGGTCCCGCCCCACCAGTTGAGAACCACTACAATTAGATTGGCCAATCCAGTTGTGCAATTTTTACGTAAACAAAAATCATTTCATCTTTTAATAAATACAAATAAAACTACTTTATGTAAATGCCTACACAAGATGCATATCGACACAGTTAGAGAAGGTCTGTTTTATAATCATGAGTACAGGCCTTGACTTTTGATACTTACTGTAAATCTACACTTTTATTACTTTTTTAAAACGGTTTCTTTGGGTTTAACAGTTTAGACCCCTCTTCCACCATTGCGTTGAGCCATGCCATTCTGATTGGCTGAATGCGTTTGGAAGCTTTGCGCACCGGCTAATGTGCGTAAACGTTGATTCAGATTAAACGTAGGCGTCGAAAGCTTCAAGTGACCTCTCATGAAGCTGAATCATTGTGTTGTAGCTGGGCTGTATTTGTAGGCCCAGCAGGAGCTCTAAGTCCTTCTTTTTTTTTTTTTTAATGGCCTCTTCCAGCCTCTAAACCGAACCTCTGCTGGCTCATTACTTACCTTGACTCTCTCCTTTCCTGCCTCTTGTTTTTTTTCTGTTCGGTTTAATTTGGTGTGCAGGCCCCTGGTCCCCCCCAAATGAAAGCTAAACCGACCAGTAGGTCGCTAATATATCGAGGAGGCAACTGTGACAAATTCCTTTTGTCTCCGCTTTGCTGGTACTTTATTACCCAGACGAGCTGCATGGCCTGGAGATAACGATTCATCACGCACAGCCGGCAACCATAGACAACGCCTCTGGGCACCGGCAGAGAGGGCGCTCATATTGAGGGAGAGAGTGTGTGTGTGTGTATGAGGAGGGAGGGGAGTGTGTGTGTGTGTGTGTGTGTGGGGGGGGGGGGGGGGGGGGGGGTATCTTAATTGGCAATGGGCTTTTATTGCATTAGTAAAATTGCTGATTGCAATCCTGCACAGCATCATGTCACGTTTGCATTTAAAATCCATAGGCACACCTCCTATTGGCCTATTTCATAACTAGTTTAATAGTGGCAGCCCATAATAAGTTAGGGATCTTTATTTAGAAAATAAAAAAATTATTTAAATTCCCTCCTGATTTAGAGCTATAGCTTATTAGATAAGATTTTAATGATCCTGGTGGGAAAACTGTTGTTTCTGCAGCAGATAGAGGGAAGTCTCAAATAGCCTAATGAAGGAGTAAGAGCAGAGAAATAATGTAAAGACGTTCAGAAAGTAACACTTACATGTTAAGAAAGAGTTTTGTCCCTCTGCAGAATGAATTGTTAGACACATGTACATCAAGGAGATAAAATATAGAATAGAATAGAATAGAATTACTTTATTGATCCCAAACTGGGAAATTGTGGCGTTACAGCAGCAGGTTGTCCAAACACACAATATGAGCAAAAAAACACAATATTAGCAATTTAAACACAATATAATATTAAATACAAAGTAAATAAGCACTAAAAATATCAAAACTAAGAATGGAAATATATACAACCAGGATTTAACTTAGCATTACTAGTCTTAAATATGAAAGATTAAATGTAAATGTGCAAAAACAGAGTTGTAAATGGACAGTATTGACATAAGTTAAAGTGCAGGAGTGTAGACATGTTATCAGCAGAAAATATTCAATATAGCGGCGAGTAGACAGCCAAATGAAGTGAACATGAGTGCAGGGATAATTTGTAAATTTGGAGTAATGGCGTAATATGTGGGTTGTTTTGCTAAATACGTTTGTCACTGAATTTGTTCCATATTTTTTGGGCCTCAGCGTAAATAAAATCTAAACATAAACAAATGTGATTAATTTTAACATCATGTCGAGTTAGAGAGTGAACCATCTGCGTGAAGAGTCCCAAAGTGCAAGACGTTAAGACAACTTTTAAAAACGGATTTCCATCCCCTGGTGCTTCACTATCACAGCAGCTTGTGGGAACTCATCAGAGTGAGCGAGCTGAATAATGAGAATAATGAAACAAGACGTTTGCTGTCTGCTCTCCTCGTCAGGCTCAATAAAGAGAACCCGGATGTTGCTCCTGTAATGTGAAGTTCATCCATTATGTGTACGTTCAAAGAGCTTCGTGTGAACAGGACACATAGTGGAAGTTTGCATAATTGGAATTTCATTGAAACTCTTAACATGTGAGTTATAGGATCAACAAAATCTAACAACACCAATTACTTTTCTTTAAAACATTATGCATCAATCATATTTGTTGTTTATGAGGAATGCATCCAATAATCTGCATTAAAGCAGCTATTAACCTTAAAGAATATATAATAAACTATTTCATATTCGGGTTGATGCATGACGTCATTCAGATTGAGTTTGCGATGAAGGGCAGATTTACGACTTCCGCTGCTTTCTCTTAAACGTCGCATCATAAACCAGAACAACAGGCCTGTCAGAGGGTTAAACTGACAAATGTGAGTCGCTGACTTGGAGTTGGCTCGGTTTCAAAATATGTATGGAAAGTCATGCTTCATCTCACTCAACGGCAAGTGAGGGTGAAATAACTAAACTGATAAGAAACCTCTCACTGTGACTCTTATTAGATAATGAAATGCTGAGTCTGCTCTGATATGTGTGTGTGAACACTTGTGGGTCTTTAAATGGAAACTTTTTTTGGGGAATCCCCCTACATTACACTTATTCACACATGAACTCTGACCCTCAAAGACAGCAGCATGATGTGTATAAAAAAAGAAAGAACGTGTTGCAGTATTTGACAGACATCATGATAAGGCTACAATATAATTTATAATTAATAAGAATGATTATTTTGATCCAAATGTTAACTTCAATTAAAGACTGTTACAATCTTAATGATGTGACATCTAATATCATCTACAGCAAACCTATTCTCCAACATCTGGAGAATTTGTGATGCATTTATGTAGTAGGATAAGCTTTTTGCTTTTTGCCTATTCTTTTACAGTAACTACACAATACATGTCTGTGACTATGTTTGAACTGTTTAAATAATATTGTATATGTATAATGGCTGAATAAAATACTCATTCATTCATTCATACAGCGGTGTAGTGGTGCCTAAAGAAGTGAGTATACTCATAATTTTTTTCCCCAAATGTTTTTTTTAAGTGGCCAATCCTGCAGAGAATAAACAGCCTCTGTTAAAAACCCTGACATGTACCTTTAGTTAGTGTGTACTAGCCAATTAGAGACCGAGTAGGGGGGCAAAATGCAGCATACTACTGAATATTGTCAATCAATCCATGGTGTGAACCAAAGGACATTTAGAAGAGGGTATGCCCAATGGAGAGTGAGAAATACAGTATACCCTGCACTACACCACTATGGAGGGATTTATTTTAATACTGTGTTTTTATATACATTTCACCTGCATCAAAAGCTCCACCTTTCTTCAATTTGTGATATGCATTTGACCATAATTCCATTTTTTATTATATCTTGATATTTATTTGTTCAATCCCACAAACGCACGAGCCCCTCATATGAATAGTTTGTTCAAAATATGAGCCTTTAAATACATCAAATACAAGCAGTTTTAGTTCATACTAAAATGTCATGACAGTTAGATGCACATAGATGCAAAACCTGGACAGAAAAAAAAAAAACAGGAAATACATGTATTTGTCAATACTGTCCATTTACAACTCTGTTTTTGCACATTTACATTTAATCTTTCATATTTAAGACTAGTAATGCTTAGTTAAATCCTTGTTGTATATATTCCCATTCTTAGTTTTGATATTTTTAGTGATTATTTACTTTGTATTTAATATTATATTGTGTTTAAATTTGCTCATATTGTGTGTTTGGACAACCTGCTGCTGTAACGCCACAATTTCCCAGTTTGGGATCAATAAAGTAATTCTATCCTATTCTATTCTATTTAAAACAAAAGGTTACAATCATTCCCATAATCCTCAAACACAGCAATACAATCTGGAGTAACTGTTCTATACTCATGATTACAGACTGGTCAACATTGAGGTGACCAGGTCGAGAAAATGCGGAGTGAGAAAGCCACAAAAACAGATTTGTGTACATCATTTTGAGTCTATCTGTGGATCCTCTGATAACAGCATGGGATCCCTTTTTGTGTGTGTGTGTGCATTCCATCTTGTTTTGAGGCCCTGCAGGTGACGCGCACATCACACCTCACACACTCCTGCAGCTGCTGCTGTTGCTGACATCACTGTCATCAGCAGACGTGTTACCCCCGACGAGCCTCTCAAACATTCATCCTGCATCTCCTTTTTTGCATAAACGGCCAATTACAGTGGTCGGTAAGCAGATCTGAGCTGCATCCCTCTCGTCCCTATTCATTTGATTGTAACGCGCAAATATAAACAGCGCTGCCCCTCGTCCCCGCGCCCGTTATTGATATGGCTCTGAATCCACACAATTGATTTTTATGCTTCCCTCTAGCCACCTTGTGCGGTGGAGAGATATCTTTATTCGCAGGGAAAGTGAAATAAGTGCGTAATAAAACGGTGATATATTAAATTCGTTTTTCCCCGTGTCGCGCTTTTATTATCAGACATTTTTCATTTTTATTGAATTGAGACGCAGGGCGATCTGAGGCGGCGCTGCAGGCTGAGGGAGGTGAAATAATTTGTGCAAATCAGCAACTTAAGGGTTCCTATCATATCTATCTATCTATCTATCTATCTATCTATCTATCTATCTATCTATCTATCTATCTATCTATCTATCTATCTATCTATCTATCTATCTATCTATCTATCTATCTAATCTCACTCACGGTTGCTCTACATTTCATTACTTTGTGATAACGTCAGAATGGGCCTATCAGTGGCTCTAAATCAGGCCCCCAAAACTCTGCACACTCCCCTTCATGTGTCAGTGGATTTATGGCTTCATTGTGTGCAACAGATTATTGCTTCGGCAGCTTCGCACACACATAAATCTGACCCCGTCCCACTATTTGTTGTGTCCTGCAGGGGAACAGCGTTTAAAAAAAATAGAGAGAGAGAGAGAGAGAGAGAGAGAGACACCATTCAGACTAAATGAACAACATGTCTGCATAACGCTCATTGGTCCAAATGTTAGAGGCGCGTATAGGGGGACATCTATAGGGGTCTATGGGTACATTTAGGGCTGGTTTCATTGCAGAAATACACAAAAAAAATTGCAGAAATGTTTCTTTGCTTCCTTTAAAAACAAAGCATTGCAAAAATAAGGTGAGCGTGAACACAAAAAAAATGTAGCAATGTTTCTTTGCGTCCTTTAAAAAGAAAGTGCTGCAGACCTGCTGTCAGGTTCTGTAACAAATCCTGCCAAGCAGACACAGCAGAGAGTTCCCACACAAAATGTTTCCGATGAATATTCTCAAAGGGGGATAAACGCATTTGTTTTTTCTCATTATTTATAAATGTCCAACAAAACAAGTTGTATGGAGACTGTAAGAACAAGAGGGAAACGAATAAAACGAGCACTTGATAGTTACCTCTACTGAGGTCCAGTTTTCCAGTGGAGTAGAGCAACCCCAGATCCTTTCATTCATTTGTTTTTTCGTTTTTTTCTCTAAGCTTTTTTTTTATTTCCCTTCATTCTGTTGTTTTTATTCATCAAATGTAGTCGTTATTCATCCCTATTCCCCAATCACTGGGAGCCAATTGTCTATAAATAGTCACATGGTTTAAAAAAATAGAGATTCAAATATTATAGGACATTTATAAAAACTCACCTTAAAAATATATTTAAAGAAAACTATCTAAAGGGTTAGGGAAAATAATTGCAGGGTGCATTATTTCAATGGTTGTCCTTAAATTCATTTCTTAATGTTAAGGACGTGAAACTGTTTGGAAACTGGTTGACCCGTTTGTGCCTCCAGCTCCACTAAAAGGCACAAACCCTCCAGTTTACCAGCAGAGAAGCTGCTCAAGATGAAGCAAGCTGCGGCTTCTTTAAGACATCCGAGCAAAACAACTGCCCTACAGAGGAGGAGGGAGGGAGAGAGAGAGGGGAGGGGAGGAGAGGAGAGGGGAGGGGAGGGGAGGGAGGTTTGGCTGGATGACCGAATGGCAGCTTTTTACGCAGAGGGTTGTCTCACCTGCTGAAACGCACTTCACCGTTCAGCACAACAGAGCCATCTCATCGCTCTCACCTCCAATTAATCTGCGCGCCTGCGAGGTCAGCTCTCCGTTTTCTTGCCTTTTTCTGCTTTGTTTTGTCGGTCGCTTTATTTTGACGCGACGAGCTTTTGGAAACCACCACCACCATGATGCCCTCTGCGTGTGGATCGTCGCTGGCAGAGTAGACGAACAAAGCGCATCAGGGCTCTCCAGAGAACTCATTTCCACCCTCCAAAAAAAAAAAAATCACGGATTTTTGTTTTGTAAGTACTCGGGATAACCATTTGGCACCCCCCTTTTCCTGCTTTCCTTTTTGTGTAGTTCACAGGGAGAGATCGCGCTGTTAAAAGATGGATACGCTTTTTTCTTAGTCCGATGGAGAGGTTTTTAATTTAGGGAACATCTCGATCCTGGTGCTGGACAAAAAAAAAAAATGATGGCAAGATTTTGGATAGCGCTGCTGGACACCTTGATGTCGGTTTCCTGGGAGTAGAAGAGGCCCGTGTCGATGCTTGACGACACAAATTCTGCAGAACACATACAAACATTTCATCTCCCGAGGCGTTAATTCTTACATGACAACGATACGTCCAACAAACTGACAGACTGCATCACTGATACAAAACTATGGAGCACACTGGGATCGAGGAGGTGAACCAGACGCACCAGCAGCAGCATGAGCCCATCAGCTTCGGCATCGACCAGATCCTCAACAGCTCGGACCAGTCCAGCGGCTGCATGCTGCCCAACCGGACCGGCGACCCGGATTACGCGCTGGCCTCCAACGTCTACAGCAACGGCTACAACAGCGTCTACAACCCGGCCTGCTCCATGGCGGCGGCGGCCGGTCTGGCGGGCTCCTACAACGTCAACATGAACATGAACGTCAGTATGAACATGAACGTTAACGTGAACTCCGGAGGTGCAGGCGGGGTGATCCGGGTGCCTGCGCACAGACCCATGCCGCCTCCGCCTGCCGCCGCCGCCGCGCCGCATCCGCCCCCCGCGTCGCATCCGCCTGGCATCGGACCCGGCATCGCCTCGGTGCCCGGGATGGGGATGGGAAACGCGGCCAATTTCACCTTCCCGTGGATGGAGAGCAGTAGGAGGTTCGCCAAGGACAGACTAACAGGTAAAGAGTTTCTGCATGATCCTGCAACACCTGAAGTCTGCTTTGTGTTTTATTTGAACAGATGTAGGTCTAAAAAGGTTACTTTCATTCTCCTTCACTCACATTTTAAATGACCCAAAACACTCCTGCACAGAGTAGTATTATGGTACACTTTACCCGAGAACTCACAGGTTTTTTTTTCTATTCATCTTGAATTTATTTGACGTCATTATTGTCTAGAAATAGGCCAGAAGTGTGCGTGCCAAAGTGAGACTATAGCTCCTTAAAGTTCCTCTGATGAGTCGTACTTACACGAAAACACAGGCTGAGCTTTATGATGCTGAATGGGCAGTCTGATAAAAGGGAGCAGAAATTGACACAGACATGCTGATGAATCAGTATTGGACCATCACTCTCCATTTACAGCGGATGACGGATAACGACGTTCCCTTTCTCTTCATGAGGATGAATGATTTTTTTTTTCTTCTTCGTCTGCGAGCCAATTGACAAAGCAGGAAGATGAGTCATAATAGTAATCACATATGGCAGGATACAACATTTTATAGCAGAGGATAAGAACTGTTTACTGTTAATATTACTATGACTATAATTAGTTATTTTTTTATTTTCCACTACAAATGATGCAGCATTTTAAACGAGATAAATCCAGTTCCTTAAAATGAATCTCAAAAACCTCACGTACATTTAGTAAACTATCCCCTGATTCAAGTCCAGACTGTGATCTAAATCCAGATACAGACTCTTTACAAGCCTCAGACATGAATCAACTCGTTCCATTTTTTTTTTACTGTAGGATTTATGGATTTTGGAGACAAATCAACATCTTAAAGTTGCATGTGTTTTGCTCTTCCAAATTTAAATTTTAAAATACCATTAAGAGAAAGCACTTAAAAAAGAAAAACTCACGATAGATTCAGAGGACATTTTTAATTAAATAACATCGATTTTATCTTCTTATTTTGAAGAAAAATAAAAAGACAGACACCTTTTTTTAAAAACAACTCATTTTATTTTAATTAAACAGCAATTAAAACAACTAGAATATTTAAATATGCTTTATTTTTTTTAAACAAACCAAACTTCAATTGTTGCAATTAAGTGCAATTAATCTTCGTTACATAATCACAGTTTAATTTCTTCTCGGTGTCTGTTTACATTAGAAAGTTTAGTTTCACCTTCACTTCATATACAGTCATGCTCATTTAATTATTTCAATCTTTTGGTTTCTTACCTGTACCAAAACAAATATTTATATATTTTTGGATATAAAGAGACTTTTGCAGAAGCATTTAAAACACAGGTCATTAATTCACCTATTTATTTTTAAGGGGCATTGCACATTGATCACCTTTAATTTTAATGTTATTCAAAAGGATAATTTAGCCCCGGATCAATAGTTGTTAGTAAATGAAAAACAACTAGAAATAGCACACAAAAAAAAATAAAAAAAATATTCATTGAGTCACTATAATATAGTTTAAGCGTCCTCGCTGCTTATCATGCTTTCCTTTGCATCATTATTTGACGTATCTGTATTTTTCTGAGGGGACGTTTCTCTCTTCTCATGACCTCATCGTTATGAAGATGAAAAAGAAGAACATCATCCCCCCCCCTCCCCCCCCTGCATTAAATATGCACTATTCGCTGCTTTCTGCCTGATGAATTATTAAATAGTAGGGGACGATGTGTCAACTGCAAACAGATCCAGTGTAAATAGGCTTATCAATTCTGCTCATAGTCACAGAGGGCCTCTCGTTTAATTTCTCTCTCTGCTTTGTGTCGCTGTAATTATTTCGCAGCTTATATCTTTGCACTGTATTGATCAGCTACAGCAGCACACGCACACACACACTACTGTACACACACACACACACACACACACACACACACACACAGCCACATTTAGCCTGCTCTGTTTCCTATAAAAGGCCGTAAATCAAATGGAACATTATCTCTCCTGATGGCCAGAGGAGCGTTTCAAATGTTTCCCCGCGTCTCGTGTTTTCAGGATGAAACCGGAGCAGAGAAACGGCCTCCTGCAGCTTTTCAACATTTAAAACAGCCAAACATTTTGCCAAAAGGCTTCCAGCTCTGCCAGCCGTGGGATGCAGGGATTGTAAACGAAACCTGTTACATTTGTTTTGGGGGGGCTGCAGAATCTCTGTTGTTTTTTTTTTGTGTCCTATTAACGGCACTAATTTCACCTAATAAATGTCGAGGAGTTTTATCCAACTGACGCTGAGGATTAAATTCTGTGACGTTAAAAACATAATTCAATCCAAGTCTAGAAATAAGACTTGTTTATGTGCTGGAGGGTTTATGGTGATGACCAGTTTATGGGAACGAATTGATTTAAAATGACCGACCTGCTGAAGAGCAATAGTTTCCTTCTCCCTTTTTTAATGTATTTATTATTCAAATATTCACAGCAAAGTCGACACGATTACTATTATTATTATTATTATTAGTCCTATTTTTATTCTTTGATAAATAAGTTATAGCCTACTTTTAGTGCAATAAGAAAACTATCACTTGATTAAAAATGTATTTAAATC